>NC_034593.1:52468197-52479084 GCF_900095145.1 Mus pahari
ATTCACTCACCTGCACAGACTAGCCACTGAGGGACCCTGGACACAATATGACTCTCTCACCTGCTTCAGCAGACAGAGCCCTCACAGGTGGCCTCCTTTCCTCTGGTGAGGAAGGTGCCCAAATTTCTGGAGCCCGAAACAGGGTCTGTCCCAGAAGTTAGATTGCTTCTGTCTGAACCGAAGCTGTGTAGCTTCTGTGGTCCACACACTTGCTAGTGCAGACTGGAGCCTAAGTGAACCGGAGCAAAGATGGCTCTCCTTCAGGCTCAGGCCTTGAGACTCCTCCCGGGCGGACACCCCTCCTCTGGCGGGAAAGGTGCTGGAAGACTGGAACCAGAAATGGGATCTTTCCCAGAAGCTGTGATGCTTCTCCAGTCCGCCCTCTCCCTGGCAGTGCACAGGAGCAAAGATGGCTCTCCTGCTGGCTCAGGCCTTGAGACTCCTCCCAGGTGGACACTCCTCCTGGGGCGGAAAATGTGCTGGGTGATGGGTGATTGGATCCAGAAATGGGATCCTTCCCAAAAGCTGTGTCCCTTCTGCAGGCCGTCCCCTCCCTGGGAGTGCACCAGAGCAAAGATGGCCCTCCTACCAGTTCTGGCCTTGAGACTGCTCCTGGGCAGACACCCCCCTAGGGCTGGTAAGGTGCTGGATGACTGGAACCTGAAAAGGGATCTTTCCCAGAAGCTGTGACACTTCTCCAGTCTGCCCTCTTCCTGGCAGTGCACTGGAGCAAAGAAAGATCTAAAAGAAGTTTCTCATACACCATGGAACTCAGTATGAGCCTTCACTCACTTCTTGATGAAGGGTGACTCAATGAGAAGAGTGGTCTCTCTCAGACCCCAAACCCAGAGCCACATGATGGGCACCAATCCCCCACCACCACCGACATGAAGGGAAGAATCAGTGGGGACCCAGGGCAGGAGAGAGAGAGAGAGAGAGAGAGAGAGAGAGAGAGAGAGAGAGAGAGACAAGAGACATGAAGAATTAGAGCAAGTCAATCGTACTGATCAAGCTCTGAAAACTTTATTCAGGAGTGGCAATATAAGCATAAGCAAGAGGAGGCTCCAAGGGAGGGGGAAGAGCCTGGGGGCTCTCTGAAGGTCAGGTGGCAATCTTCAGCTCCTGGAACCAATGGTCACAGTGTCCTCTTATTTCCTAAACATTCTTACTGTTATGACCATAAATGTTCTCTCAGGATTGTTTATGTAAGCTAGAAAACATCCACAAGGCCATGGCTGAGGCCATGTCTCCCGGCATATATATATATATATCTAAGTTTGTATACATGTGAACACATATATAACATATACATATATATTATTCATATTTATAAATGTATACATATATAAACATACATATATAATGCATATGCATATAAACTTACTCCAGACAAACATTTTTCATTGCAGAAACAAAAGTAGCAGGAAAAAACCCAAGATAATATGTCTTATTCATAGTTTACTAATCCCATATTATTGAATTCTAATGATAATGATTTGAAGAACATGAAATAATTTAATAGAGCAATTACAATTATCCTTGCACATCTTAATATACCAATGCACTTTAATATAACTTAAAAAACGAAAATTAATAAATGCCTCAATTGCTGAGGAAAAAGGAAACTGAAAAGATACTGTGTCAGAAGCCATCTAGGAAAGCCTAAAATCATACAAGTGACTTTTCTGGAGATGGCCCACCATTTTGCATGGTCTGTGATGGGTGAACTCTGAGGCAAGGTCCAAAGAGACTTCATTGCAGGAGTGCCTCTTGCTGCTGATGCAACTTATTCCTGGCCCTATTATATAGGCCAATGATTCTTGAGCATTAGCCTACCATATTGGACCTATTTTCTGAAGAATGAAGATGTACTTTTATGTGGTAGTGCTGTATAGATAAATCTACAGTTACATAATTTCTAAAACTGATTCTATAAAATTCCTAAATTTATACAAGTAAATTTGAGCCCTCTAAAAGCTGAAATTAAGAGCTCTGTAAACCTTGATGTGTCCTAGACTGATTGCACTAGAAAAGGAAAACAGGCTTGCAACAAATTTATGATCAGGGAAAACATTCTTTCTAGGTTAGCTGTGAGACCACTATCTAGTAACTAAAGGTCATGAACTGGGAATGGACAATTTATTGCAGATCCAAGTACAGTAAATAAAATATTGACTAGTTTATCCACATAAAACTTCAAAAATAATAAGACACTAGGCAAATGATTTTTCATTGACAAAACCATGTAGACTTTTGACATGAAATTACTGCTTTAAACTTACAATGATTTTATAGATCTAAAACATAGATAATGAATGTTTAGTCATGTACTAGTCTTAAAAGAAAGACTTGCAAACATTTCTTCTGTAACTCTTGGTCATTTGATGACATGAACTTGCTATGTCTTGAATTTGCTATGAACTTATGAAATGAAAAGATGTTTGGAAAATCATGTGATCAATTATCCTGAGAGAGTATAAGAGCTAAGTACCCCAAAATAAACCATGATATATTTTTCTTCAGCTTCATCAAGAATGTTTTTTTTCTATATGCATAAATAAAGTTTTGTTGGTGTTTGCTCTGTGGAGCTTTGTTCTAGCTATCTAATATGTGTATATATGTTTATGTATGAAGTTGTTGGAGCTTGCTCTATGGGGCTTTTATTTCACCCACCAAATGTTTTTGTGTATGTATGTATGTATGTATGTATGTATGTATGTATGTATGTATGTAAAATGAATGGAGCCTCTTCTTTTATACATCCAGAGTGTTTTTTTTTAAATCAAAGCCCCTTTTCCTGTTTTTATTTTCTCACAAAGTATTAATGAATTTCCCAGTGTCTGAGTAATTCTTTTATCTAATCCACTGCCACAGAATAGAGTAGAATTTAAAAAGGTAAATATCAAAAGTAAGCAATTTTTACTCTTGCAAAGTCCAGTTTTGCCCCTGCAACCGCTGATGCTGCCCATCATTACCTTCTTCAGAGAACTGATGTTTAATACTGTCTGGTTCATAGCCATACTGGAAATTAAAACCTCAATAAATCAAATGCAAAGCTCATATCAGTGGAATTTACTATGTGAGGGTGAAAAGCCTAGTCGATGAGCAGACGTAATCAAAGTTTGTCAGAAGTTGATATATAAGTTGGAAAATATGCAAAGATTTAGTACAATTAAAAGCTCATTCTTTGAAAAGGTCAACAATATTAACAACAAATTACTACATTTCCAAATTAGTACATAAAATGCAGATAGAAGAACCATTTTAAGAAAAGTAGAAATGCAAAGTGAGACATTACAATATCCACTAATGAAAATTTGAAACTTCTAAGGATATGTTATGAAAACATATATTCATAAATTTGGAAACACTAATAGAAATTAATGAATTCTGACATGCATACAATCTACTAATGTTAAACAAAGATAAAATAAATAACTTAAAAATCCATATAGAACAATGGCAATAATGCAGTAAAAAAATAATGCCTGGCTAAATAAATCTCAGGGCAAGGTGGATTTAGTGCAGATTTCTACCAACACTTCTAAGAGGATATAATGTTTTATTCCATAAAATAAAACAGAAAAGCACCACAGCTCACTTGGATCCCAGATCTGTGTGGAACTGGGTTTCTGGTTGCAGATGAGAGAGAATTTGGCCAATGAGGGGTAACAAACAAATACGGACACAGAGAGTGTGGTATCTGAATGTCATGTCAAATCGAGCATCAGACTATACAGAAGAAAATAGGGAAGTTACACAAAACAGAGGAATGCAAACATGTAAGGACTGGCAGGAACCAACTGGGATAGAATTCAATGTTAACAGCTAGGATCAAAAAACAGCTCCACCTAAAGTCAGCTTAAACTTAGTAGCGGGGGGCAAGGGCTTCATGCCCTTGCCATAGTTCCTATAGTCCACCTTCCCCTTAGGCCATTGTAAATACTTGTGTATGAGTATCTACTCTGGTTCCTCTTTAGATCACAAACTTCCTTCTTCCTAGAGANTGGTAAATTCCTGTGTAGGGCAGTGACTTAGCTACCTAAACCCAGGGTCAGCTCAAGGACTGGCTGCCTGGGATCTAACTTGGCTATGTATTAAGGGAAAGCACATGGATCTGTTTTCTAACTAAAGCAAGGACATTGGAGCATTCATTATACAGGATGCCACAATTCCAGGAGACTAAGTTTCCGTGAACTTTTTGCCTCGGGACAGCGCCCAGGTTTTGGGGGGCCTGTTGCGCTTGTCACTACTGGAGAATGTAGCAGAAAGGAAAGTTTACAAGCTCTTTTTTTTTTTTTTTTGAAGCCAGTATTACCATGATATTAAAATCAGATAAAGACCTCAGAAAAGAAAATTACAGAATAATCTTGATGTACACAGATTCAAAAATCCTCCGTAAAACACATAGGGACCAAGTTCAGTAGTAAATCAAAAGATCTCCCATCTTGACCAGATTGGCTTTTAATAGTGATATAAGGTTTGTTCAATACATAAATCAACACAAGCAATTCATTACATTAATGGACAGATATCACACAATCATTACAACAGTGGCAGGAAATGCCATTGATAAAAGTCAATATTCAAAGCTAAAGAGATGTCTCATTAATTATGAGTAAACAGTGCTTTTGCAGAAGACCTGATTTTGGTTCCCAGCACCCATGTCAGTCAGCTCATAATGATCTGGAACTGTACACTTTGGCTGAAGGACATATAATGTCTTATGGCTAGAATGTTCTATTTGTGACATTGATCTGAATTGACTTCCCATTGACTAATTTGATATTTATAAGCTAAACACACTCGATTATCAAATGTAAATAGTTCATCCTATACTGAACTCACGTTGGACATCAGATTTGTGTGTGTGTGTGTGTGTTTGTGTGTATTTGTGTGTGTGCATATGTGCATGCATGTGTGTGTGTGTGTGTGCACACACATGTGCACTCACACATGTACATGCCTGTGCTCTCAAGTCAGAATTGAAAAGGACAACCTTTACAAGTCTGACGGTATTATGGGATACATAGTAAGATACTGTTAAAAACAACAGACAGGCAGAGAAAAAGCGTATTATTAACCAGAATTCCAAGGCTCACTCAGATCCATACACAAATGACTAGAGTACCAGAATCTATTATATGACTGCTGTAGGTGAATTCTTGGCTTTTAACCTTTTCTTCTGGAATAAAGGACTCACAGGCATGACTATGGTCATTATAATTTGGTTACCAGGAATCTTTATAAAATGAAGAAAAGTTCACTAAGTGGTGGCCTCCATTCATATATATGCTTTTACAATTCTGAATATGGAAATTCTGAGAAATGAACCAAATCACATGGGGGTAGCATTGACCATACAGGTCTCATCATCATCATCATACCTCCCAGCTTGGTATTAACTTAGTTTCCTCAAACAGCACTACCAACTTAGGACCAAGCCTTTATGAGCTCAAGGTTATGGGGCAACATATGTTATTCAAACTGCCACAGTAGGGAAAAAGATCTTTTAACATTCATATTTGGAGTATAAATTAATGCATCTGGTGTGAAAATCAGTGTGGTAGTTTTCTCACAATGTGAAAAATAGAACTATTTTTGGATTTAGATATAGAACCCTTCAGGTCATACCCATAGAACTACAATGTAATAATTTGCTTACCTCTGTTCAAGGTCATTTTACTCACAATAGCAATAGATGGAACCAACCTGGATTGTTATCTCTTGAATCCATTGTGAAAGTATGGCATTACACAATGAAATTTTATTAATCTCTAATAAATAATTAAAGCATAGGAGAATGGATGAGACATGGAAATAATCATATTTGAATGAATGTCACCAGGACCTGATAGGCAACATCCCCTGCTTTCTCTAATATGAAATTATGCTTCAGATGTTTAGTTTGGATTGTTTGCAGAGCATGAAGCTAGGAAGCACCTTGATGTGGGTGGAAACAAAGATGTGGGGAATAGCTGGACACATGTGATATGGAAATATGGGGAGAGTACTCTTGGAGGGAAAAGCTTTAATCAGATATGGGGACAAAGGGATAAGGAGAGAAGAATACATAGATAAAGGCTAACTAAAACTAAGAATGTGTGAAAAGACAAATGGATACCATCCATTCTCAAACTAATTAAAAATGTAGATTAAAAATGAGTTTGAGTAGAGAATACTTTCATAAGTGGACAATATTGCTGCCAGATGTCATAGATTATTAAACAAAAAGTGTAAGATTTTTACAGTGACCAATAGCTTATTTGTCAGGGACAGGGTTTTATGGGATAGGAGTAGGTATGAGACAATAAACAAGACAGGCAAGTTGGTAATAGACTTTGCAAAACCTGATGACTTATGCCAAGCAAGTTTATTAAAGAAGCACAGCATCTTGTTTGTAGTTCATAGGGGTGAGGCAGGGTCCAGAGTCAAGAGACAGCTATCATGCAATGGGGTGATGTGATAAGAAGTGAGTCAAGCAAAGGGAACACAGGATATCTCAAGTACATCACAGATTGAAAACAGAACACATTGAGATTTATCAATCTCTCCTGGTTAAATAGCCAAATTCCCAAGGAACTAAAGCCATAACTCCTTGAGGCCTTGGCCCCAGACTCGACCTTACCAAATCAGTACCTTGGCAAAGACACTGAACTAGATTCCCTATTACTTTCAACAAGTCTCTGAGAAAGCCTTAAACCTGTTTGCCTTACAACAGTTTCAAGCAATATATATTTCCCTATACCTCATCATGGTCCTGAAGGATCCCCTCAAAATAAGGTCTTATTTTGCTACAATAGATTGCTCACTGAATAAGGATAGTTAAAAATATCACATATATTACTTTCAGCACACAGAAAAATCAAGTTGTAACGGAACTGCTAGAATCATTCTCCATATGGGATAGCATTCACAGAACTGAAAGTTGCTATATAGGCTACTAGAGAAACAAGTCATTAATGTGTTAGAATGTAAGTATTACCTACTGACTTGATCAGCAAGTTGTGTACACTGTACAGTAGTTACATGTAGTAACAGGTGTCAATAAACCACGTCTTGTTTCAGGCCTGTTCTACAAGACAGAATACATTCCTTATATTATAAGGCTGGTCAAAACGTTTGGCTCAGTCACTGAAAGACTGCAGAGGTGACTCTAGTTACAGTTATTTTGGTAAATGAAAAAATTGTCTTATAAATATTTATGCAATGCTGCTTTAGATTAGGGAAGGAAAGATGCTTTTTACTTTGGATATTGATTAATGCAGTGATTCATAACTGGCCAACAGAGAGAAAATATGTAATCATGGAATGCTCTATAACAAGACTCTCATATCTTCCCCTCTATTTCAGAGGAGCAGGGAGAAAAATATATAAGAACATGCCATTATACTTTTGAAATCCCACTAGATGTAGTTACTCTCACAAGATCTCTACAAAATTGAGTCCCTCAATGTTCCCTACTGGATTAGGGAAAGGAGTATAAAGCAAAATCCTTAGCAGAACTATAGCTATTAATGGTTACTAGTGGAGAGATGGTCATTTTTCTTCAGTTATGTAGCATATTTTAGTTTGTCTATGTTCTGCTAAATAATATCAAGCCCACAAACCTATCTAAATACAGTAAATTGGGAAAAAAAAGAGAAGAGAAAGCCAGTGATATGGCTCAGTAGATAAATACACTTGCTACCAAGTTGGAAGATCTGAGTTCTGTACCTGGAACCACATGTTGAGTGGATTCCTAAGAGATGCTCTATGATGTCTAGATACACCTTGACATGAATGTTCTCTATCTTTCTGTCTCTCAGTCTGTCTCAGTTTCTCTGTCTGATTCTGTATCTCCTCTCTTTTCTGTGCTAAGACACAAATAAAAATAATAAAATATTTTAAAATGTAGAAGCACTAGGGTAGTGTCTGGGAAGAAGAAGGGGTTCAAAGGAAATGAATGGGCACAGAGAAAATAATAAAGGTTAATATGATCAAAATATAGTATTCACATGAGTGAAATGATCAAAGAATGGACAAAGCATTTAATTACTTTATCAAAGTATCTTCATTCTTATCATGACATTAATCAAAATAGTTACAGTGTGGAATCAAATTAGGTATCTATGCTGGAATTTAAGACTAAATACCCGGTTGTCTATAAAACAAACTGCAAAAAGTAAGCAAAGGGGAAAAATTTATTTCATAGTAGAAAGTAGACAATTTATTTCCTGGGACAACAGTGGCAGGAATCCTATGGCAATGTTGGTCAATGGACTTACAGTAACAGTAGGGGAATAATTTCAAAAGCTCTTTTGAAAACAATAATTATTCTACTTTAAAAAATTATTTTATTAAATATTTTCTTCATTTACATTTCAAATGCTATCCCAAAAGTCCCCTATACTCTCCCCCACTCTGCTCCCCTACCCACTCACTCCCACTTTTTAGCCCTGGCATTCCCCTGTATGTAATTATTCTACTTAATAATCATATGCTATAGACATTAATTGTTGTAGAAAAAAGTTTAGACAAGTGAATAGTGATTCCAGTTAACAATAATATGCTGTAGACATGAATTATTGTTGAAAATGTTGTAGACAAATATTGTCAACTGTGGTGACAATTTTGGAATTTTTTTTTAATCAGATATGTAAAGATATGTATTTTAATCCAGGTATGGATTATGGAGCTGCTCCACATTAACCATAGCAGCCGACTATGATTTGCTCTAGAAGGGGCATGAATTTGCCAGCTGCAGACAGTTTCTATGATTGTATGACACTTGGAGTTCTGAGGGCTTTTCAGCGGGTATGCAAATACTGAGCTCTAATCGGTGGGGTTGTTCAGGTGGGTTGTTGTGCGGCTGTTGGTGGTTGGCTGTAGTTTTTGGTCATGCAAAAGAAGAAACAACAAGAAAAAATTAGATATTCTGATGGGGAAGATCAATTTTACATCAAAAAACTCAAGGCAGGAAAGGGTTTGATGATAGCCTTGCTCACTATCTGACTCCTGATTTTATTCAGGGATCTCTTTCCTTCCCTTCTCTATCATTTTTCTTTCCTATCTAGTGTTAGGGGGTTTAAAGGTTAGAAAAGCAAAAAGGGTAGAGAGGGGTGGTAGATAGAACACACACTGTAGCAAAGACTAGCTATAGTCAAGAGTAAAATTTAAATATTAATCAGCTTGAATTAATCATCTCATATTATGTGAATATGTCAAAACACGTTATCCAAAAGTATATACAATTAGTAGTAAGAAATATAATAAGGAAGATAGAAATGAATAATACCACTGTAAATGAATAAACAAAATTTAATGTTTTTGTGGGATACTTAATCATATCACATTAAATGAAACCTTAATTCTTTCTGCTATGAGAGACAATGAAACACTTTCCCTAAAATTGCATTTTATAAATGCTTTAGACACCAAATTCATATGCATATCATGTTCTTATAAACTAGTTTGTAGAACATAAGTGAATCACTCACCCATCATGGAACAGCTTTTTCTTAAAATACTATTTTGTCTTCAGAAATGGAAATTTTGCTAGACAATAGACACAGTAAGTGATATGTAATGAGGTCTTTTAAAACTATATATTCATTGTGCTGCACAGCTGCTGACAAAGCCTGTTTAACTTGCCTTTAAGAATAAAATGTCCCATGCCTGTGAGGAGCTATTTGAAAATAATATTTGCTGGGAGAGGGATCATAAGTTTTCTTGAAAGAAGTGACACAAAATGTATCAAGCACACTACAAGTCAATCTCTATGCTAATTTGTACAACACAAATTAGATTCTATGAGGTTAGTGGCTTTTGTTTGTTTTGTTTTGTCTTTGTTTAAGAGAGAAAGAATATGAAGTTGAGTAGATAGAGAAAGGAGGATCTGGGGTTGGAAGACAGGGAAGACATGAAAAACCATGTTTTGTGAAATTCTAATAAATAGAGTAAAACAATTTAAAAATTACATAACTTATATTTATGTCATATTTCTACATAATAAATTCTTTTTGAAGGGAAAGAGTTTATTTCAGCTTAAATCTAACAGTACATTATCAATGGTAGTCAGGACAGGAAATCAAATATGAACTTGGAGGCAAGCACTGAAGAAGACATGAAAGAATAGAATTACCATCTTTTGCAGACTGATTTCTTATTCCAGCTGTTCAGGGATGGCACTTGCAATAGAATATCATAAGTCAAGAAAATACTCAATGACAATCTGATGGAGAAATTTTCTAAACTGAAGTTTCCTATTTTAGTTTGACTCCTGTTAGACTATATTTGATAAAATAATAAGGAATAAAATGAAGAAGGAGTGAAAGAAAAAAAGAAAGAAAGAAGGAAGGAAAGAAGGAAGGAAAGGAAGGAAGGAAGGAAGGAAGGAAGGAAGGAAGGAAGGAAGGAAGGAAGGAAGGAAGAAAAAAAGGGAAAGAAAGCAAGCTTTTTCTCTAAGAGATAGCTCCTGGTTTTGTTGATTCTTCATAAAGTTCTTTTTCTTTCTACTTGGTTGATTTCAGACCTGAGTTTCATTATTTCCTTTCATCTTCTCCTCTTGTGTGTATTTGCTTGTTTTTGTTTTAGAGTTTTCGGGTGTGCTGTTAAGCTGCTAGTGTGTGCTCTCTCCAGTTTCTTCTTGGAGGCACTCAGAGCTATGAGTTTTCCTCTTGGCACTGCTTTCATTATGTCCCATAAGTTTGGGTATGTTGTGCCTTCCTTTTCAATAAATTCTAAAAAGTCTTTAATTTCTTTCTTTATGTCTTTCTTGACCAAGTTATCATTGAGTAGGGTGTTGTTCAGCTTCCAAGTGTATGTGGGATTTCTGTTGCTTTTGCTGTTATTGAAGACCAGCCTTAGTCTGTGGTGATCTTATAGGATGCATGGGATTATTTCAGT
>NC_034593.1:52479339-52489191 GCF_900095145.1 Mus pahari
CCTTGCATTTGGAGCATAGGTGTTCACGATTGAGAGTTCATCTTAGTAGATTTATCATTAGATGAATATGAAATGTGGTGGGAGGTTCTGTTGATGCCAAGTAGCCTTGGATTCTGTTGCCTATGTTCTTGCATTCTGGTGTTAGTTAGTCTTGCTGTCTCTGACTGTAGCTTATGCCTCCTGTAAGCCTGTGTGTCAGTATTCCTGGGAGACTAGTTCTTTCGGGGAAGAATTTGGGTATGAAGAGCTGTGGCACAAGGTCAGCTCTGGTGTGCAAATGGAAACCTGAAGGATGATATACCCAGCTGTTCCTTTGTTCTTGTGTCCTGATGAAACTGGTCTGGTCCCTCTTGGGCCAAGAATTTGAGCAGAAGTGGTGGTCTTACCTGTGCTCACAGGTGTTCCCGCACTCCTGGGGGACCAGCTCTCTCCCTGCCATATTTGGGTATGGGCACTATGGCACAGGATCAGCTCTGGGTACAGACAGAAACCAGAAGGATCCTGTACCAGGCTGCTCCTTGGTTCCTGTGTCCTGAGGTCTCCTGGCATGTACCTCAGAGCAGAAGTGGTGGTCTTACCTGGGCTCATAGGTGTGCCTGCACTCCTGGGATACCAACACTCTCCCTACTGTATTTGGGTATGGAGCACTGTGGCACAGGATCATCTCCCATGTAATTAGTTTTTAACTTAAACTAAATGCATAGCTTTAATTTTAAACCACATACATTTCTATGACCTTGACCAAGAATATTCCCCCCCTCTCTTTCTCTCTCTCTCTCTCTCTCTCTCTCTCTCTCTCTCTCTCTCTCTCTCTCTCTGTGTGTGTGTGTGTGTGTGTGTGTGTGCACAAGTGCATGCATAAATGCACGTGTGTTGTGGGAATCATTTACTGAAAGCAATCAATATATTAAAAGAGAGCTTAAACAAAGCTAATATTCATCATAAACACTGAAAACACTGAGTAAAACCTGTGAATATAGATTAATATTTGTTCGTGATTTTGAGGACTTTTCTGGGTTTTACTGGGACAATAAACTAACTTTTTCCTTTGTAAAACTATTGAAGAGTTTTATATAAAAGATGTTCTTCAAGCCAGGTGTGGTGGCTCATACATTTAATCCCAGTTCTTGGCTAAGCAGAGACAGTAGAGCCCCTGTGAATTCAATCCTAGCTCCAACTACACAGTGAGTTCCAGTACAGGTACACATAGTAACCTTGACTTGAAAAACAACAACAACAACAAAATGAATGAATAAATAAATATCTTCATTCCTTTCCCATACTATATTTTCTGTGCTGGTGAATAAATATAGAGCAAATCCCTTTGTTAAGACAGGCAACAGGGACAAATATCAGACATACAGAATAGACAGATAACTAACAGGCCACAGATCATAAACTACAAACAGACATACAACACAGTGAGAAAAGTGAAGAATTCAATCTTCACCTCTCTCCTTCTCTAAACTTCTCCAATAGGAAGTCTCATTTTTTTCATTTCTTAAAGAGACATCATCACAGCCCATTATTTTAAAGCTTGTCCCATCTTAGGAAATCACAACTACTTGAGATATAAATATCTGTGACGTTTATGAAATGCATTTAACAGATATCTACAGAACATTTCATCCTAAAACAAAAGAACATACCTTTTCAGCACCCCATAGTACTTTCTCCCAAACTGACCATATAATCAGTCACAAAACAGGCCTTAACAGGTACAAAAATATTGAAATTATCCCATGCATCCTATCAGCTCACCTCAGACTAAGGCTGATCTTCAATAACAATATAAACAATAGAAAGCCTACAAACACATGGAAGCTGAGCAATACTCTACTCAATGATAACTTGGTTAAAGAAGAAATAAAGGAATTAGAGAAGTTTTAGAAATTAATGTAAAGGAAGGCACAACATACCTACAGTTATGGGACATAATGAAAGCAGTGTAAAGAGGGAAACTCATAGCTTTGAGTGCCTCCAAAAAGAAATTGGAGAGATCATACACTAGCAGTTTGATAGCACATCTGAAAGCTCTAGAACAAAAAGAAGCAAATACACCCAAAAGGAGTATATGACAGACAATAATTAAACTGAGGACTAAAATCAACCAAGTACAAACAGAAAGAACTGTACAAAGAATCAACAAACCAGGAGCAGGTTCTTTGAGAATATGAAGAAGATACATAAACTCTTAGCCAGACTAAGCGGAGGGCACAGAGAGAGTATCCAAATTAACAAAATCAGAAATGGAAAGGGAGACATAACAACAGAAACTTAGGAAATTTAAAAAACCATGAAATCCTCCTACAAAAGCCTATACTCAACAAGACTGGAAAATCTGAATGAAAAGGACAATTTTCTAGAAAGATATCAGGTACCAAAGTTTAATCCGGAACAGATAAATCATTTAAACAGTCTTGTAACCCCCTATGGAAATAGAAGCAGTCATTAATAATCTCCCAACCAAAAGAAGCCCAGGACCAGATGTGTTTAGTGCAGAATCACAACTACTTGAGATATAAACATCTGTGACTTTTCCTGGGAGACCTGAGCAAATGTCTACTCACACTGATAGAAAATCAACATTAGCCTGAAGAGTCACCTTCACACAGTTCTACTGATCTTAAAATGTCTGCACCAATTTATAAATATATATTTTTATTCTTTTATACAACTTGCTTCTTTTATAAACTTATTCATACAACATACAGCAACTACACCTATTTCTAACTACTGTCATCCAGAACTCCTCAACTTTACGTTCAACTATAATTGTAATTTTTAAAGACTTTGGAGACTTTTAAAGGTAGATAATGATAGATATATGATGTGGGGTTCAAGAGGAGTAGGAAGATTATTAGAAGATTTATTAATATAATGGACACACAAACAGTATAGTGTAGTGGGGCCTCTGAGGGTAGTTAAGCCCCATTAATGAGTTGGGAAGAGTTGCCAATCTAGGAAGAAGATTCTGCATTGCATGAAGGAAGAGGAAGTTTGCTGAGCACTAGCACCCATACATTATTCATTCACTGTGCTCTGCTTTTAACTGTTGATATGAACAACCAATCCAAGTTCCTGTCACCTTGAATTCTGGCACAGATAGAACATGAGTACAAATTATGAGCCAAATAAGCCCTGTGGCTTTTAAATTGCTCTTGTCAAGGTATTTTTCACAGTAACATGAAATACTGTCTTCATAAATTTATCTGATATAGTCTTTAGTGTGCTCTTTGTTCTTCAGATGGACTAGGCTAGACAGTTAATTTTTAAGTCTTCTCATATTTACTGACTATATGTTCTACTCTTAAAAATTTGAGAGAAAATAGCTTACCTGACTGAATGGAGAGGACACATCAGTTACATGTAAGTCAGTGTTTCTCAACCTTCCTAATACTGTGACTTCATAGTACAGTTACGTTGTGATGACCAATCATAAATTATATTCATTGCTACTTCACAAATATAATTTTGATACTCTTATGAATCATAGTATAAATATTTGATATATAGGAATCTGATATGTGACCCACTATGAAAGGGTCCTTTGAACCCCAAAGGGGATGTGACCCACAGGTTGAGAACTGCTGATGCAAGTTCAATGTAGATAAAAGAAGAAAAGTAAGGAAGAACTTTGCAAATGTAATCTAAAATATTTAAAACTGGTTGACTTTCCAGTGTGTACGTGTGGGATTTTCCTTCAGATTTTGTAGCCTCTTATCACCTTAGCCTCTTCCATCCATAGTCTGTGTACTTCCATTTCCCAACATGTGCTTGAGAATGACCTTTCCTTCAGATATTCGATGTTCAGACAGGCATGGTTGGTAAAGGTTACAGCATAAAATTACACAGAACAATTAAGAGTATGCAGACAGCTTCTCCCCCCCTCCCATCCTGGCAGTCAGTTTAAATGAGGACCTTGCTCTGTGATAACAATTATAGAAAATCTTAGGACAATGAGTACTAAAGGAATCTAGTGAATTAATTCTCAAGTTTTGGCAATGGTTTCATATTCTCCTTTCCTACCTAATCTCATTGGATTCAGTAGGCTTCTGTTTTCTAAGTCATCTGTGTTCTACCTTTCAGATTAATTAAATGATATCCAACTTTGCCTCTTATTTCATTTTTTTACTGAAAATAATTCATACAATTCTTCAACTCTTTCCAAATTTGTCACCCCTCCACCCTCCAACCCCACATCTTTACCCACCCAACTCCATGTCTTTTCTTCCTTTCCTTCTTTCCTTCTTTCTTTCCTTCCTTCCTTCCTTCCTTCCTTCCTTCCTTCCTTCCTTCCTTCCTTCCTGCCTGCCTGCCTTCCTTCCTTCCTTCCTTCTTTCCTTCCTCATTTCTCTTTTTAAATATCAAACATGCAGACCATCAAACCAGAATAAAACAATGACAATAACAAAACAAAAGTTACATATAGAGAGAGAGAGAGAGAGAGAGAGAGAGAGAGAGAGAGAGAAAGAGAAAGAGAGAGAAAGAAGACATAATACCACAAATTCACAAAACAAATAATAACCCAGCAACAGGCTGGTGTGCTCAAATAAAACAACATTCAGACAAAATTTACAAAAATACTATCGGTCTCATTTTGTGTTTACCGTCTACTGCTAAGCATGCGCCTTACATTTAAGTGTGATTAATATAACTGATGGACTCCATTGGAAGAAACTATGTTTTTGTTTGCAACATGGTTCCAATTGCAGATAGCTTCTTGATTATGGATTTAAGTTCACTTCTCCTTATTGCTGGAATGTCCCCTCAGCCTTGAACCTGTGGAGATTCTGTATATATACACCATATTTTAAAAAATATTTGCAAAATAGTATTTTCTTCTCATTTGTGTGCTCTGACAAGAGTCCTACTTAATTATGCTTTGTTGACATTGTATGGTTAAGAAAGAACAGTCAATTGCTGTCATAAGATCTGGCATTGATCCAAATTTAGATATGTGGTGATAAATACAACTTCACTAGACATGTAATTACAAAATCACTATAACATGACATTTGGGTGAGTGTTGCTAAATGGTTGTTATAGGTCAAACATTTCACTGTTGAGCTTTGACTTAATATTTATTGTTCTGTGTATAGAACACTCATCATTGCCCAGAAGTTAAAAAAAGATGTACCATGGGATACAAAACTCTGTGTTTTGGGTTGTTCTGTATTCTCTTTGCTTATTATATTTATATACCAATGCCTGAAAACGTTGAAGAACGCTGGAAAGTTCAGTTTCTGGATGCTGGTATGAAAATGTTGTCATTTATGGTAATATATTTTAAAATAACATTTTATTAACTCTTTGTGAATTTAGCACAATCTTTTAAAAACATTTTCTGGGGGTCAGGGATGCCTTGTTACAATTACTTATGAAAATATTTCATAATTCATAATACTTCAGTTGTAATTTCAAATAGACATTGACTTTCTCTTAAGGTGTTCTGAATATTCAAAAAATCTTAAAGCTTTCATTAATGTTTAACATGTTTAATTGAATGTACAAAGAGAGAGGGACACATGTTTTCTAAGTTGCTATTTCTAAACTAAATGGCTATCATATATTGGCATCAGAAATAAAGAACTAGTGTTGTCCAAAGCAACATTTGGGTGATTTTTAAGATATTTAAATGTATTAAATGCTTTTCTGAAAAACCTAAGAACTTATACACCCCTAAACTTATGCTATATTATGTAATGTCTATTATATTATAGCATTTCTATGTATATTTAGTCATTTACTACTTTTCTCCTTTGGATAGTTCAATTTTCTAGTCTCGGGAATTATGTACATTCCTTGTGTTTTTGTAAACTCCAAAGAGGTTTTCAAATGTTATTCTTAACTGTGTTACTAACTAACTCACTGATGATGATGATGATGATGATGATGATGATGATGATGATAGGGAGGAGGAGGAGGAAGAGGAGGAGGAGGAGGAGGAAGATCATTGCAATTTGACATAGTGACATATTGAATTAACATACAAATATATTTTTAGTAACAGAAAAATGTCATTGTGGAAGCTCCTTTTCCTTTTTCTTAGATCACTGAAACACATTTGTTTAAGGGAAAGGGCTGGCTTTCCTGTCTTCTTTCACATTAATTATTCTTTTGTAATATTCCACCTGTGATATCACCCCAGAAATATTTATTATGTCTTCTTAAGCAGAGGAGAATTTGTTTTGAAACAGAAAGTGTGTTAGATGACACAGGTTCCCGACACAGCAGAGAGCCACATAATCCAAGGGCCGCATCTTAACCTCTGCGATTGCTGCTGTCTATCTGTAGGTCCAGGCTGCTAGCGCTCCGAGTTTATTTTGGCAGTGCTTAAACTCAGGCTTACTGCAGACAATACACCATGCTTCATTTTACCAAAATATATCTCTGTCTGGAAGCCTTATGGATAATGTGACAATAGGGAAATTTATGGAGAGGAAAGAAGCAGACAGTGCGTGATCAGAGGAGACAGCAAGGTTTGGTAGGCGAGGATCATGCTTCTTATTATGCTGCAGAAGAGACACACAAGTTCCCATGGTGAACAACTCTCCTATTTACATTTCTGTCTCTGTAATACTATATCCTGACAAAAGCAACTCATTGTAAGAAAAAATTTGTCAGGACCGTGGAAACTGCCAGTCACATCACATCTAACTCAAGAACAGAGAGAAATGTATGCGTGTTTGGTACTCAGCTTTCTCTAGTCTTACAGAGTCCAGGGCTGCAAACCAGGAAATGCTGCTGCCCAATTTGTTACTACCTCTTCCTACATGTATTAATGTAATGAAGATGCTCACACACACACACACACACACACACACACACACACACACAGAGAGAGAGAGAGAGAGAGAGAGAGAGAGAGAGAGAGAGAGAGAGAGAGAAGCTGATTTAGACATACCGTATTGATAATCTCTTCTATGTTCTAGTTTGTCCAATTATCACTTAAAATTAAGCATCGCAACAGCTAACACAATTTCATAATTTCAAAGACACTCTTGGCGTGCTTTATTTCTCCTGCAATTTCTAATGTCTACCTTTGTTTACTCCACAATATAGGAAAAAAGTAATGAGCAAATGCCATTTTATAAATTAATACATTACTTTCACTGAGTTGCTCATGTACTGTAAGGATTCAAAATGGCTAAGACTCATTTTCTTGACTATGAATGTATTCTGAAAAGCATAACCATGAAGTTTGAATTTTTGCTATTTTAAATGCAAATTAAAATTATGTCACAAGTAGTATATTTATGCTTTGGTTTTACCTGTATGTGTATGAACAAAAGATCAATAAATTAAATGATCCTAGTGACTGACAAGCCTCTACCTGGAATTAAAGTGATATGTCTTTGATTATTGTTACTGCATTATAATAAATCATAATTGCTTACAGAAGGATTTTTTAGATTTATGTATTTAACTATATATACATGATTTTTCACATGTATGAATTGTGTGAAACAATGTGTACCAGTTACCCAAGAGGTCAAAAGAGTCAGTGACCGATCCCATGGAACTGCTGTTAAGGATAGCTATGAACCACTATGTGGGTGCTGGGAATTGAACCTATGTACCCTGGAAGAACAGTATTCTTTGGGTTTCTCTGTGTAGCCCTCGCTGTCCTGGAACTCACTTTGTAGACCAGGCTGGCCGCAAACTCAGGAAAACGCCTGCCTCTGCCTCCGGAGTGCTGGAATTAAAGGCGTGTGCCACCACGCCCAGCTTGAAGAACAGTGTTCTTAACCACTAAGCCATCTCTCCAGACACATGAGAAGTAAAATTTAAAATATATGTTATGGAAGCATAATTCACAGATTCTATACAATGGTATGGAAAATCAATGAATGTGTGAGCATTAATACATTCAAATTGTATAAAATATACAATAGGCAAAAACAAATACTGAGTCCAGCTGAATCCTAAGAGTTATTTAATTTCTCTTTGGATAATTTTTTTCTAATCATCAAAATAAGTTAATACATAATTATAGCATTGTGTGATGAGAGTATATATTGCTAAACATAATTCAATAAGATATTGAATCATAGCAATTATTAATGTTGAAAGAGTATGTATTCCATGATAGGACCTAAGAAAGATGTAACTTAAAAGTTATATTTATACAAATTAACAAAAATGACACAGCTTATTGATTGAAAAGTTCTTGTGGTTATCTTTATCAATAAAACAAAATTTAAAAAAAATTTAATTAATGACAATATTTTTCCTATCCTTTTCTTCCCTCTAAATTCTCCAATATATCCCTCAACACTCTCCTGTTCTTCTTTCTTGTTCTTAGTTCTTCTTGAGGAAGTGGAAGGGGAAGAATGTTGGCAACTCAGGAGATATTTAGGGTTGCTGTATAATAAGAAAATGTTTACCAATCTAAGTCAGTTTGCTACTGTAGCTAATCTGCCTCTGTCCCTTTGAGGCCAAAAACTGCAGTCTCCGGCAATTAGTACCTCATCATAAAGCAGCAGGGTATTAAGTAAAGAATTGTGTGCTAGAAACTTTTCCCTTTTGTCTAGATGCCTCTTGCCTGTCAGGCTAGGGCTACAGTTGGAGCTAGAAACTTCTATTGAGTCAGGAAAAGAGAATCATGCTCACAGAAAAAAAAATCTTTTACAAAAGCAAATAAAGTCACATAAATTCATATCATATTCATACATAAACATTTGCAAATATCCATTCAACCCAGTTGGGTCCAGCTTTCATACTATCTCATAATTACACACTTGCAAACTCACATCCATACTTACATATGTATACGGAACAAAATGCCAGTGCAGGAAGAACTCATTCGTTCTGGATGAAAAATGAGCTCCAATCTTTATTGCGTAGAGAAAGAAGATTCTATCTATTCATTGCTAAGTGAATTAAATCCAAATCAATAAGAAGAAAGCATTGTACTCTTTAGCAAGACTTAAGTCTGCCTTGCCATTAAGGAACAGCCTGTGCTGTCCCATTAGGAGTAATTATCTGACTAAACATATATCACCTGTCATCAGCTTGGCAGGTTCATGGAGAGTTAAAAACTCTACATTTGGTGACCAAGGTATTAGTGAAGTTTTGAATAGATAAACTCAGCCACTATATAATCTACTGTCCTAGCATCTATAGTAAATCATTAGTTTCTTTTTTATGACCTTTGCTTAATGCTTTTACATCTTAGAATGTTCTCTGAGTAGTAGATGACTGCTTTCTGTCTTAGAAACAATTACATCATGACACTAAAGACTGTCAGAGTTCTCATTGCAGTTTTCCTATCAGAAAAGATTTAATGGTAGTGTTATTATAAAAGAGTAAATAATTACTGTCACTTAAGGATTCTTGTAGGATATTCATTAAGGATTAAGAAAACATGTGTTTGGCTAGAATGCATCAACACAAGCATCTTTGTTGTTCTGCAGAGATCTGCTCAGGAGTGGGATAATACCTAGTGATTATTATATATAATAAAAGGAAGATCATAATAAATAGCAGGGACATTTCCTAAAAGAGATTTCTTCTGGGCCTTGCAAACCTGTCATCGATCTTAATCCTAAGTGGACCCATCTCAGGAAGATCACCAACTAGTTTTTAATTTCTACTTGTTGGCTCCTGACAATCTTTCACTTGCTTGGTTAGAGTTATACCATGATATTTTATATTATTTGTGGCTATTATAAAGGGTGTTGTTTCCATAATTATTTCCTCAGTGTATTTACCATTTGTATAAAGGAAAGCTATTGATTTGTTTGAGTTAATTTCATATCCAGCCACTCTGCTGAAGTTGTTTATTAATTGTAGGAGTTCTCTGGTAAAATTTTTGGGGTCACTTATGTATACTATCTTATCACTCAC
>NC_034593.1:52489221-52490418 GCF_900095145.1 Mus pahari
CTCTCTCTCTCTCTCTCTCTCTCTCTCTCTCACACACACACACACACACACACACACACACACACAGACACACACACACATCCACAGGAAAGCTGATTTAGACATCCATTATTGATAATCTCTTTTAAGTTCTTTCTAGGCTGTGTCTAATTGCCAGTAAAATATAAGCAACACAGCATCTAACAGAGTTTCACAAAGTTCAAAGTCTGCTGAGTCACTCTTGGCCTTGTTTATTTCTCCTGCAATTTCTAATGTCTACCTTTGTTTACTTCACAATATAGGAGAAGGGAAATGAGCAAGTGCCACTCTATGAAGAATTATTACATTATTTTCATTGAGTAGCTCATGTATTATAAGACTTCAAAATGGCTAACACTCATTTTCTTGACCACATGAATGTATTCTAAAAAGAATAACCATGGAGTCTGAATTTTTACTTTCTTAAAATGTAAAATAGTATATTCATGCTTTTGCTTTTACCTGTATATGTATGAACAAAAGATGAGTAAATTAAATAAATGATCCTAGTTATTGACAAACTTCTAATTGGAGTTCAGCTGATACGACTTTGATTATTGTTATTGCATTATAATAAATCATAATTACTTACATAAGTATATTATTAGATTTATATATTTAAATTTATGTATATGATTTTTTGCATGTATAAATTATGTGAAAAGTGGTGGTGTCTGATCTCATGAAAATTCTGTTAAGGAAAGCTATGAACCACTATGTGGGTGCTGGGTATTGAACCTATGTCCACCGGTGGAGCATTATTCTTAACTACTAAGCCATATCTCCAGCTCCAGGAGAAGTAAAATTTAAAACATATACTACGTAAGTAAAACCTACAGATTCTATATAATGGTATGGAAAAGTAAGTCTGAGCATTAATACATTCAAATTCTATAAAAATATACAATAGGTAACCCGACATAGAGTGCAGCTGAATCCTAAGAGTTTATTTAATTTCTCTTTGTATTTTTTTCTAATAATCAAAATGAGTTAATAACAGAACACCAATGGCTCGTGCTGTAAAATCAAGAATTGACAAATGGGACCTCATAAAATTGCAAAGCTTCTGTAAGGCAAAAGACAATGTCAACAAGACAAAAAGGCCACCAACAGATTGGGAAAGGATTTTTACCAATCCTAAATCTGATAGAGGACTAATATCCAATATATACAAAGAGC
>NC_034593.1:52492178-52493311 GCF_900095145.1 Mus pahari
TTGTTTCTCTAGCTGCATATGTAGCAGAAGATGGCCTAATCGGCCATCATTGGGAAGAGAGGCCCCTTGGTCTTGTAAACTTTATATGACCCAGCATAGGGGAAGGCCAGAGCCAAGAAGTGGTAGTGGGTGGGTAGGGGAGCAGGGGTGGGGGTGGGGGGGTATAGGGAACTTTTGGGATAGCATTTGAAATGTAAATAAAGAAAATAATAAAAAGAAAAAAAGAAAAGAAAAAAATCCCCTGGGGGGTGAAATGCATTTAACCCTTAAAAAAATGAGTTAATAATTATAGCATTTTGTGAGCAGAATATCTATTGCTAAACATCATCCAATAAGATATTGAATCGTCGCGATTATTACTTAATGTTGAAAGAGTATGTATTCCATGATAGGACCTAAGAAAGTTGTAATTCAAAGTTATATTTATACAAATTACTAAAGTGACACATTTTTCATGTTTTAAGCATTTTTATTAGATATTTTCTTCATTTACATTTCAAACGCTACCCTCTTTCCTAGTTTCCTTTCCGAAAGTCCCCTATACCATCCTCCTGCCCTGCTCCCCAACCCACCCACTCCCACTTCCTGGCCCTGGCATTCCCCTGTACTGGAGCATATAATCTTCACAGGACCAAGGGCCTATTCTCCCATAGATGACCGATTAGGCCATCTTCTGCTACATATGCAGCTAGAGACACAAGCTCAGTGGGTACTGGTTAGTTCATATTGTTGTTCCACCTGCAGGGTTGCATCTCCCTTCAGCTCCTTGGGTACTTTCTCTAGCTCCTCCACTGGGGCTCTGTGTTCCATCCAATAGATGACTGTGAGCATCCACTGCCTGTATTTGCCAGGCACTAGCATAGCCTCATAAGAGGTAGCTTTATCAGGGTCCTGTCATCAAAATCTTGATGGCATATGCAATAGTGTCTGGGTTTGGTGGTTGTTTATGGTATGGATTCCTGGGTAGGGCAATCTCTGGATGGTCCTTCCTTCAGTCTCAGTTCTGTACTTTGTCTCTGTAACTCCTTCCATGGGTATTTTGTTCCCCATTCTAAGAAGGAATGAAGTATCCACACTTTGGTCTTCCTTCTTTTGAGTTTCATGTGTTTTGCAAATTGTATCTTGGACATTCT
>NC_034593.1:52494141-52508112 GCF_900095145.1 Mus pahari
CCCACCAGCAATGGAGGAGTGTCCCTCTTTCTCCACATCCTTGCCAGCATCTGCTGTCACCGAATTCTGACTGTTGTGAGGTGGAATCTCAGGGTTATTTTGATTAGCATTTCCCTGTTGACTAAGAATGATGAATATTTTTTAGGTGCTTTTCAGCCATTTGTATTCTTCAGTTAAGAGTTCGTTGTTTAGCTCTGTACCCCGTTTTTTAATAGGGTTATTTGATTTTTCTGGAGTACAGCTTCTTGAGTTCTTTATATATGTTGGATATTAGTCCCCTATTGGATTTAGGATTGGTAAAGATCCTTTCCCAATCTGTTGGTGGCCTTTTTGTCTTATTGACAGTGTCTTTTGCCTTACAGAACCTTTGCAATTTTATGAGGTCCCATTTGTCGATTCTTGATCTCACAGCACAAGCCATTGCTGTTCTGTTCAGGAATTTTTTCCCTGTGTGCATATCTTTGAGGCTTTTCTCCACTTGCTTCTCTATAAGTTTCAGTGTCTGTGGTTTTATGTGGAGGTCCTTGATACACTTAGACTTGAGCTTTGTACGAGGAGATAAGAATGTGTCAATCGACATTCTTCTCCATGCTAACCGCCAGTTGAGCCAGCACCATTTGTTGAAAATGCTGTCTTTTTTCCACTAGATGGTTTTAGCTCCTTTGTCAAAGATCAAGTGACCATAGGTGTGTGTGTTCATTTCTGGGTCTTTAATTCTATTCTATTGATCTACCTGTCTGTCATTGTACCAGTACCACACAGTTTTTATCACAATTGCTCTGTAGTACAGTTTGAGGTCAAGGAGGGTGATTCCACCAGAGGTTCTTTTATTTTTGAGAATAGTTTTTGTTATCCTAGGTTTATGTTGTTCCAGATGAATTTTCAAATTGCCCTTTCTAACTCTGTGAAGAATTGCATTGGAACTTTGATGGGGGTTTCAGTGAATCTGTAGATTACTTTTGGCAAGATAACCATTTTTACTATATTAATCCTGCCAATTCATGAGCAAGAGAGATCTTTCCATCTTCTGAGATCTTTGATTTCTTTCTTCAGAGACTTGAAGTTCTTGTCATTCAGATCTTTCACTTCCTTAGTTAGAGTCATAGCAAGGTATTTTATATTTATTTATTATTTATATATTTATTTATATTTATATTCCATTCCCTGTTGGCAGCTTTACTCAGCAGGTATCCCACAGTTCTGACATCTCTAAACTGTTGAGGTCTCCAAGGCAAATTCAACTTTACAGGTTCTTATTTTAATACCTAGGATGCACACATGAGCTTCTGAGCTTCTCAAAAAGGCTGGGGTCACGTCTCCAGCTCTGTCTTCTATATCACTCTAGGCCTGTTTGACTGTACTCCAGTGCTGATGCTTTTCTTGGTGATCATCCCACAGTAATGGTACCTCCAATACAATGAAGCTTTCCATTTAACCTAGGCTTCACCAATAGCCTCTCAAAATCTTTTGTTATGTTACCAAGCTTCAACTTCTTTCCATGACCCCTTAAGTCCTGGGCCATCAACTGAAAAGGAGGCTGTATCTTCAACAATGGCTTTCCCTGGTCTCTCACAGTGCCAACCCTCAGATGTTCACTTAGGTGATTCTTATACATTACCAAGTCCAGCTGCAGCATGAGCTACAATCTTGAATATCTCCGGAACAGTTTTCTCTTTTCACAGAAAGCATTTCCCAGAAGATTTTACTTTAGTGATGCTGGTCTCTTCATAATCACCACTAAGTTTTTAGTTCTGGGTAACAAGCATCAATTGTCCAAGTAGTCTCTTCTACTCTTCTCTATAAAGCCAGAGGAACATGACAAAAGCGACCAGGGTCTACTGCTTGCTGGGGCTGGAACACACTCCCTTGTTCTGTTGCATTATTACCAGCCTTCTGTTTTTCAACTCCTTCACTACCAAAGTTTGGCTGACCTGGACGTTGCTCTGTAGATTGACATTGAACTCAGATCTGTATGCCTCTATCACTTATCACTACTGCTCTGTAGTAGTACAGTAGTCAGGGATGATGATTCCAACAGAAGTTCTTTCATTGTTCAAGAGTGTTTAGGCAATCCAGGGTTTTTTGTTTTTCCATATGAAGTTGAGAATTGTTTTTTTTTTTTTTCACATTTGTGAAGAATTGTGTTGGAATTTTGATGGGGATTGAATCGAATCTGTAGAATTATATGGATTAATAAATAGGACAACACACCTGTTTTCCTTCAGTTTATTGACTGTGTCTGGCAAATGACAAGACAGTTCCCTACCGCATTTGAATTCAATGAGTATTTTCTCATTACCATCCTGGACCACTTGTACAGCTGTTTATTTGGGACATTCCTTTGTAACAGCGAACAGCAGAGGGGGAAGGAGAATCTTCCTGAGAAGACAGTGTCACTGTGGTCCTATATAAACAGCCAGCTGGAAGACTTTACTAATCCTCTTTATGGAAGCTACTCCAATCATGTCCTTTACCAAGTAGCCAGCATGCGCCACCTAGAGCTCTGGGTGGGATATTATATAAGGTGGAACCCCCGGATGAAACCTCAGGAACCTATCTATCCACAGCAGATACAAAGAACTTCTTGCCAAAAGAGCAGAGCTTCAAAGAAAAGTAGAGGAACTTCAGAGAGAAATTTCCAACCGCTCAATCTCCTCTTCAGAGAGAGCCAGCTCTCCTGCACAGTGTGTGACTCCTGTCCAAACTGGTGTATGAAAGGACTAGGTCAGGGGCATCATTGCCAGGAACTTGACATTCCAGCACCTTATGGGTAGAAAGCCTTCCGTGTTTAAAACCCATCTATTGGAGAATCCTTCAGATGCTGTATTTATTTCAAATCTCTTTTAGATGAGTTTAGAAACATAGTAGTGCAAGTGACAATGAAGATGAACTCATTCATATTTAAAGTATGACACTAATCTTAAGTCACCCAAAGAATACTAAAGTACTGCAGTCCTGTATTCACACTGGAAGCAAGTTTTCCATTTAAAAATGTCTTAAAAACCTGAGCACCTGGTAAGATCTCTAGGAGTGGGGGAAAGCAAGGGCACCTGCTGTTGCACCTGAGAGCATACATATTGAGACTTGTGTCAGATCCAAATGCTCCTTTCTCAGTTTCCCCAATTTTTGTGATATTTAATATAGTAAAAAGCATTGTCTTGAGATTATTATGGCACAGTAGTAGTTAAAAATTGCTGCTGACATTGTAATTAGCATATTTTCAACAGCAATTAGGAAACAATGCCTTATATATGTGCTTTGGGGGTTTGAAGAGTAGCTGTCATCTAGGAGCTCAAAAAATATTCCACAACCCTCAGCCTAATTTCTGTATATTGATCACAAACATCATAGAAGACATCTTAAAACCTTACTGTTATTCCACTTTATCTTAATGCTATTTGGCAAGTTTTAAGACAGTATTTTAAAAACTTCCAAGTCTGACTTTATGTGCTGTTTAAATCTCACATGGACACTTTACCAAAGAACACTCTGCATGTGAGTTACTCTCAGTGCCAGCAGGTAAAGCCTTGCTTCTCTGCTCACCTGAGTCCGGTGCTGGTGTGAACAGTTGGCTCCTGGTGCCTGTTTTACTCTGCACAAGAGCCATAAGTAATGTACTGTAACAAACAAGCTTCTTACCACTTAGTCTTTTAATTAAATGACTTCAAACTTTAAAAAAAAAATAGGACAACAAAAGAAGTTCCCCATGTCATACAATAAAACAGTATATTTATAAAACAAAGAAAGTATATTGAATGATATGAACAAACAACAAACAAACAAACTAACTAATACAAGCCACATATAAAGACATCAATCAGAATAGCACCAGGCTTTTCCAACAGAGAGTTTATAAAGCAAGGGGCCTAAACTTATATTCTACCAATTCTAAAATACTACAGATGCTAAACCAAACTACTACACCAGTCATAACTGAAAAAGAAAGAAAAGCTTTCTATGATTTAAGGGATATTTGAGACTACTAAACCTGCTCTAAAGATGGCAACAAAGAATATTTTGCTTTAAAGAGAAAGTTAAACAAATCTAAGAAAGCACAATGAATAAATAAATGATTCCTTGACAGTTAATTTAAAGAGGTCTAAGAAATCATCATCACAATAAAATGACAAGAACTAAATTTCTTTTCCCCCCAATAATTTGTTTATTCACTTTACATCCTGATCGAAGCATCCACCCTCTCCTCTCCTCCCAGTCCTGTCATTACAAGTTTTTCCTTGTATTATCCCTCCCCTTCTCTGAGAAGGAAAGATTCCTCCTCCAGTATCGCCCCAGCCTGGGACAGGCATCAAGTCCAGAAGGACTAAGCACATCCTTTCCCGCTAAGACCCAACCAGGCAAACTAAGGACTCTTAATATAGTGTCAATTCTCCAACAGATTAACAGACAGGTTGCAAAACAAATAATCAAATGGGACTAGAAAACAGGATCCAACTCTTGGCTTCCTCTAAGAGACACACCACAGCAGCATACTAGATACTCCTTAGGGTAAAAAGATTGAAAAAGGAATTCTGAACAAATGCAACCAAGAACCAAGTACGCATGGCTATCCTAATCCCTGGAAAATGGAATTCAAGGCAAAACAGTTTTTCATACTCATTAAAGGAAAAGTGAATCATGAGACTGTTACATTTCTAAACATTTATGTCACAAACAGGAGCACACAGTTTCCTAAAAGAATTGCTATTTCATCTAAAAAGTATAGATTGACTCACCCTAGTCCAGTGATAGTGGGTGGCTTCAGTACCTTACTCTCATTAATATACAGGTAATTCACACAAAATTAAACAGAGAAATTTTGATGTTAAATAACCTCATAAATCAAACAAATCGATAAGACATCTACAGAGTATCCCACCCCAACCTAAAAGAATACCTTTACTTTTCAGCACCCCATGTCAATTCCTCCAAAATCTATCACGTATCAGGATAAAGAGCAAATTTCACTTAATACGGTATAGTTGAATTAACTCTGAATCTTATTGGATCAAAGAGCCCGAAAGGAGCATAACAACCATAATAGGAACCACAGAAGGTAAACAAGCTTTTGAGAACTAAGTAGCACATTGCTTAATGATAATTGGGTCTCTGGAGAAGTCAAGAAGAAAAATCAGGATTTTATAAATTGTTTGACAGTTTCATAAATTTATATGATAATTTCCTGTAATTCATGACAGTCCTTCTGCTGGAACCCTCTTAACAAGTCATACCTTTACAGTCAAACCTTCTTTTTGTGAGATTACTTGGGTTTAATTAGTTTCATATTGGATTATTGGAGGAGATTACTTAATAGAAGAAGGGTAAATTATCAGTGTTTATATCACTGAAGAAAATGGCACCACCCCTCCCAGAAAACATTGAATAAGCATAGTTCCTATAGTTATTGTGGGACTTCAGAGACCCTTGCCATGCCCTGGAGGAAAAGCTGATGGGACCAATCTCATATAGTTCTTATATGGGTAACCATATTGAGATACCTCTAGTTCTCTTTTACTTTTTTCTTTGCATCTAAATAATTCCTAATAATCCAATCAATGTTGTTTCAATATATATAATGTTTTACAATCAAATCTATCCTTCTATCTCCCCTTCCAAATTCTTCAGCTTCCTGCCACACCATATCTCCCTTACAATTTCATGTTAAAAAGGGGTCGGGGGAAGGTGAGTCCAGTTCAAGTTGTCCCTATGTGCATGGTTATAGGACCATCTACAAGTGCCAGAGTAATCTACTAAGAGTCAAACACCCACAGGAAAATGACTCTCTGTTCTCCACTAGCTAATTGCTCCTTGGCATGGAAAGGTCCCACTGAGTCACTCACTCCTACTTACTGGAAAATTGCCTGGCATAATAATCTCTGTCAGGCTATCACAGCTGTCGTGAGGTCACAAGGACAGCATCCTATCCTATCCTAATCCAGAAGACTGATTTTAGAATTCATCTTCAAGTTTAGGCATTTATAATCTACCTCCTCTTTTTGAACATCCCTCAATCAAGAGGAAGGATGTACACACATATGGAATCTTCATATCACTTACTCATGTTGACACTGCATCTGTATATACATTTGATAAAAATCAAAATATTTAATGTTTAAATTTTTGTTTCCATAGGGCAAAATGTTTGAAATCATGGGTCTTATGAAATATGAAGAATTTTTGTCCTTATTTTTGAGAATGCAACTGACAAAACCTGTTTCAGATGAAAACATCACAGTGATTGACACAGACTTCAGTGACATCCCTGTTCGTCTGTATTTACCCAAAAGGAAGTCTGAAAGGCAGAGACCAGCTGTGATTTACATTCATGGTGGCGCCTTTACCTTAGGAAGCTTCAGTAAGTTTGGTTTATTGACATAAGAATGAATTAAATTGCATCTAGCTATTCTGAACTGAGCTTTTGTTTCTCATGACCTCACCACAGTTTTTACTGCAATGAGTTCATTCTTCCCTTGAGCACTTAACAGTAGTCATTATGTTTGTGTTTATATAATGAAGACCATTTTATGCTCCAAGTGAATTTGTTTCCATTTATATGTAAAAGGAATTTTGACATTGCTTTCTGCGCAGGTGTTAACCACAAAATTTAGCCTTCTTTTTATCTTCTGCCTTGTGAGTATGTAACAGAGAAGAGCGCACCAATTGGTTATCCAATATCTAATTGTTAGTCCTGAATACAAGTAACATTATACAGACTAAGCAGATTACATTTAAAGCTACACGTAGGTATGTGCATACAAAATATGCATGTAACAACAATGAAAATGGCCACGAATTTGAAAGAGAGAAAAGAGAGGTATTTGGGAGACTTCAGAAGGAGAAAAGTAAAAGAGAAATTATGTAATTGTATTATAATATCAAATATTTTAAAAAGGTTAAAATGTACAGAATTAGAAATAAGAAAGTCTTAAAACACTAATTATGGCAAAATCTGAATTTACAAAAATAAGAATTCTGGTTAAGTTCTACTTCTTCTAACCACAGCTATAGGAAATATGCTATCAAGGAGTTAGAGTCAAGGCATAAACTTTTTTCTTTCTTGAGAAATAAAGAATTCAACCAAAGAACATTGAAAACAATGTGTCTATTGGTAATCAAGCAGTTTTACTATGTCCATAGTTCCTGCTAATGGGTCATCATAAGTGCAATATTGCCTGATATAGTTTCTATCAGCTTTGCTTAATCAAAAGGCTTCTCCTCATGAAACTGACTCAGAGAGAAGTAGAGCGTAATGCATGGAGACATATCTATACCAATGGTATTTCTTGAACGGAGCACTACCTTGAAAGTGGAGAAATTGTTCTATTTATCCCAAAGTAGGCTAGTAAAATACAACAAGGTTCTCCCATTGTGACCAACCAGATTTTGCCTGACTATAGTGACTGCAAAAAAAAAAAAAATGTGGCTGTTAAATGTTTAATTATTAGAGTTGTCATGAGTTCATCACAGTTCACATTTCTACAGCTGTTCTTAGATCTACCTGTGTTTCCACTGCTTGACCAAGCATCGACCAAGCACAGTTTTGTTTTTATCTTTCTCATTTCAGAGATGCTTCCCTATGATTACCTGAACCGATGGAGAGCAAACAAGCTTGATGCTGTGGTTGTGGGAATAGAGTAAGAATACATAATTTTCATGCCATGGTTATAGCCTTTCCAGAATAGGCTTAGTTTAGAAAGCAAGTCAACTAAACCTCCAAAAACAAATGGCTTGGATCCATGTTCTGATGTTAAGGCTTAAATTATTTTTTTCTTATCTAGAAAATATAGCCACAACAGTCTTGGGATGTGTTTTATTTGAGCTACTAATAAGAACAGTGTATGTTAGAATTATTCACTGATTTAGTAATATTAAATGACAAATGTTGGTACCATATAAATATTTTAAGTGTTCGCCAAATAATAGTTTTCATATATCATGATTTAGGCCAGAATTTTTTTAACCACACACCAAAGACATGAAGGTGCCCATTAATTTAATATGCACTAGGCATACTCAATATATATAAAACCTTCATCATGAGGGTTAAACTTTCCTGCCTGTATTTCTATAGTACAGAAATTTCACAATTATGGACATATCTGAATATACTGAAAGAAGTTTCTTGGCTACAAATGTAATAGAATCAAGTAAACATACTGAAGGAATTAGTGATGTGCTCATAACTACTCCTTGAAATAATCAGAATAATTATTGTTTTTTAAGAAATAAATGACTTACAAGCTTAAGGATGGTCTGTCTTTACTCCTGTAATTTCAACTAAGTCTACCTCATTATTATTCTATGCAATTTTTTAAAATGATGTATTATGTTGAATTTATTTTAATACATCTTTATTTCTTAGTTACCTTGATATATATATATATATATATATATATATACATATATATATATGTATATATATATATATATATTATAAAATTTACTTTATTTTAAATGCTATGTTAAAACATTTAGGCTCTATTTGAAATACAAAACAATGACCATCTAAATAACTTTGTTTATATTGGTATACAAATAACTGAAGAATTCTAATGGTTTTAAATTATAGAGGAAAATAATAAGACAGTCTAGTTGAGGTGTGCTCCTATAGCAGAACACACACACATACACACACACACACACACACACACACACACACACAGAATACAAGATACAATAGTATTTTGTCTTAATAATATAATTAACTTACAGTATTTTGGTAAGATCCATTAATATACTTACATAAAATTAAGGTATAATTAAATATAGAAATACTATATATTATTCTTCAATAGTTAAATAATTATTAAATAATTAAGTAATATTCTCATATTGATTCAAATTCTTAGGGTAGTCATATAAAATTCTTCATTTTTATACAATTCTGACTTAGAAATCTTTTTTTTCTTTTTGGATTTTCAAGACAGGGTTTCTCTAAGTAGCCCTGGCTGTCCTGGAACTCACTCTGTAGATCAGGCTGGTGTCGAACTCAGAAATTCATCTGCCTCTGCCTTTCAAGTGCTGGGATTAAAGGCATGGGCCACCATGCCCAGCCTGACTTAAATTCTTAAATGAAGGTAACTATTTTTAATCAGATGCCATATTCTCCAATTTTACATTTTCCTGCAGACTTCTATAATAATCATGAAGTGCTTTTAAGTCACAAACTTCATTGAGGGCATGGTGAATCCTACAGAGTCTGTGAGGATAAAGATTCAGCCTCTCTCAGACATTCTACCATAGGCCCGGTATTTGAAGCCCTTTAAATCAGAATCTGTTTCTTGTTTTAAAACAGAAGCTATTAGTAAGTCCAGGTTTACTGATGAAATTAAAGGTTCAAAGTAAGAACAAAATTGTATTAATGTATCTGTTGGTGAAGCTGAGAGATCATTGTATGTATAAGTTTAATCATGGTGCTTTCTTTGGTTTTTCTTTAAAGCTACAGACTTGCTCCTCAGTATCCATTCCCAGCTGCCCATGAAGACTGTGTTCTTGGGATCAAGTTTTTTCTCCAGGACACAATGGAGTAGATCCCACTCGCATTTGTATTTCTGGATACAGTTGCGGAGGTGCATTGGCAACAGCAGCAATTCAATTGGTATGTTGTGTTGCTGAAGATGTTTGACTATTCGGTCCTGGTGCTGTCACTCTGAGACCACCGCTGCTCCTGTGCCAACAGGCTTTCTCCTTGCTTGCTTTTATTCTGTATATCTCACTTTACTTGATGCACCGGGTATAACAAACCAACTTTGCTCTACCCTTTTTCTACCTGACTCTACATTTCTTTGAAATAGCTAATGAAATTCTATGAGGTAGCCTACAAGACAAATCTCGAAATAATTCAAGCATTTTAAGACACCATTTGATGTCAGTTCACATCTTTGCTGGAATGAAGCTTTTCTGGTTGAGGAGACATGGCTTAGCGATTCAACTGCAGTGTTTTCCATCCACGGTTCTGGTGGACATGAAATTAGACAAACAGTCTGTATCTGTAGAATTTAATACTACACATATATTCCATTGTGATAGCTACAAAGGGCTGGTGTGACCCACAAAGGGCAGTTGGAAAACGTGAAAAGCAGAGGTTTCATATAGATTCGTTTCTGTACCCTTCAATGTCAGATTCTTTTTGATAGGGGAGACTTATTATCCAGCGGAGTGGCTGAGACTGATTCTTCTGTAGCTATTCCCAGGACTGTCCCACAGTCCTAGACTAATTCAGGCAACATGAAGTTTTCCATAATTAATATTTTACAAAAAAAAAAAAATCCCTGAGCTGGATGTCCTGCTTATCAGAGCATCTCTGGGAGATTCTTTTATGTGATATTCTGGAAGTGTTTCAGTGCACTTGAATCCAAAGTATGAGGTACAGACAGATATTCCTATTGTAAAAGTTTAGTAGCTTTAATATGATCGGTATTTAAAAAGATACCAAGTGCTTCAGGACTGTATAGAAGAGTAAAAGTTGAATTTCAGATACTGCCACTTTTCCTTAGTTCTTTCCTTTAAGGCTTAAGGTTTAAGCTCTTAATGTACTGGCATTTCTTTTGTTCTTTTGATTTAAAGCTTGGGGAAATTTGAACTCTTCAAAAAAAAAAAAAAAAAGCCCATTTTTTTCTTTTTCTTTCTTTATTTTAAACTCCAGGTTTTATTCCCATCCCTGTCCTCCCTGTTCCCTCTGACTGTTCCACATCTTATACTGGACTCAACTCCCCTATAAAAAGACAAACTAACAGACTGGATAGGCAAATGAAATCCAGCATTTTGCTGCCTACAAGAAACAGATCGCAGAAAGCCCATTCTTGCCCATTTCCCTAACATGTGTTGCTTAAGTACACATGTGCCTGTGAGTGTCTGAATATATGCTGGTTCATGCTCATATGTATGCACAAACGTGTAGAAATCAATACATTCCCCACTTAGTTTTTTTTTCTGTTTTCAAGTAAGCTGACTTACTAACCGTGGAGTTCTGTGAAGCTACAGGACTGGGTAACATGCTGTCTGTTCTCTGATCTTCTGATATACTGCATTCCCTTTTACGATCAAGACCCCTCCAACATCACCACAGAAGGGAGTCATTAGTCATACTGTGTCATGGCATACTTGAAATTTGGCTAATGTGACTGAAGATATAAATATTTAATGTCATTTCATTTTAATTTATTTAAAATAACTAGGCATACATGGGTTTGAGCTGCAGGCATAAATGGGTCTGAGACTGCAGATTTGCTGTTCTTTTCCATAGACACTCATATATAGGTTGCATAAGGCAGAAAATTCACCTAAAAATATGACTGGCTGCAAGAATTTCTTGTCATTTGAATGTACAAATGAATATATGGAAAAGATTTCTTTATATCGTCTCATTAAAGTTAAATTTTTAGATTTTATTTTATAAACAACAAAAAAAGATTCTCTTAGGAAATTCGTTCTTTATCATATAGAACTTTGCATCTAATGTGTGGGTGCATATTTTGGGATTGGTCAGTTAATTTTCCTTATGTGCTATGGAGATTTTTACTAATTCTTCCATTTTATTCAACTCAACTTCTTTGATGAGGGCTCGACCTTGAGAACTGTAACTGGATCCTGAGCTTCCCTGTGAGGGCTACAGAGACAGGCTTTTGTGGATATGGTGCTGCTGCATAAGCACATGTGCTGCCTGAGTAATGAGCCTTAGGGATGCACTGCATGTTCTCTCCTGCAGTGGGTATAACAAGAAAATGGAAGGAAGAAGAATCTTCTTACAGCTGCAAACTCAGGACAATTTCCATTTCTGGTAAAGACAGAGGCTGTATACTCAAAGCATTCCTTATCTTTTCCTACTGTTTTTTACTTTTATATATCATCCTGATTTTCCTAATATAGGATCATATTTGAATTGTTTTCCTTGCCAGGAGCATGCCCAGGCCTTCAGAGAAATGCTACTGATCAAAACACAGCATCAGATCAACGACTTATAATCCCTGGCCTTGTAATATTATTTGTGCTTTAATAAGCACTAGTCTCTTTCTCTGTTACTCTCTTACTATTTAGCTAAAAAACTGCTGGTTTCTTAGAATAAAAATTCTTTACAGAGGCAAATATGCACATACACCTCCCCCACTTTAGTCAGACCTAATCACCTGTTTCAGTCAACTCCACACATGTTTATGCATGCTTATCTACATACTCATGTACATACATGTAGACAAGCAGACATATACATATATACATTTAGTGGATTAGGCTGAGCCCCAAATGCATACATTTGGATGAATGGTTGGGGCAGAACTTCCCCCCCCCCCAAGCCACCACTTTACTTCTTTCTATAAATGTTTTATAGACAAAAGTTCTTTAAAAATTACCTCATAGATATAATATTATTTAAAAGAAAATTACAGAAGGATGTCGATATTAAGCTCAAAACAGTGTTCCATTCTGCAAGCTCATTTTAAGTTCAAAGCAACAGTTTCACATGTCCTTGCTTTATCATAGTGTACACCTGTGGCTTCATCCTTGGACCTGACATAGAATGAATGTTTTCCTTAATCACAAATTTGTCCCAAGCCAATTTTCTCTTTAGTGTAATGGTGAAAGTCATTGTATTCCATATTAAGCACCCTTTATTTACTATTTTATGAGAAGTTGCCATATTCTACTCATGCTCCTAATTTCATTATATCTTTCTGGCAAAACAACTAAAACTATCTCTCAAAACTTTCTTCCTAAAATTATCTGAATCAAATCAAGAATTCTATAAAATCATTAATTCATCTAAACAACAATGAATCATGAAAGTTCATCTTTATGTTGATCTGCAGGAAATTTGCTCAATAGAGACAACTAATGCCCAGGAATCCTTAGGCTATTTAATCATTACAGGAAAGGCATATCAGCTGCAAGAAGCAATCCTGAGATGAAGTCTCTTGGGAACTTGCCTCTCAGAGCTCACCCACCAGAACACCAGAAGTCATGCAAAAAATGATGTGCTGCCTCTAGGAAATTCACCTGCTACACTTAGCCTCTCCTAGATGGCTCCTGACATTTTCTCAACATGTTCCATTTGTATAAGGTTTGTATATCATATTTTGAGCATTTTTGCTCATTCACACACACACACACACACACACATATATATATATGTATATATTATTACATATATACATGTATATAATACACATAATGTATGTAGTATGTTTGTGTTAGGGTGTTTGCGTGTGTATGCAGTAGGCTGAGACAGGAGAACTGTATGTTCCAAAACAACCTGCTATATGCTATAGATAAATATACCCCCCCTCTCTCTCTCTCTCTCACACACACACACACACACACACAAACACATATATCCCACACATACATCATGACCATCACCATGACCACCACCACAGCAAAACAAAATATTCAAAACCTCAATTTTTAAAAAGTAGTTTGAAATATAGTTATGCTATCATCATCTCTGGGACTCCATTGATCATGTTTTGGTTATTACTATAGTGTGAATAACTGTATGGGTAGGAGAGCATATACTATTTTCACATTGATGAATGTGGAATGACACAACCTCACATCTCTAAATCAATGAGTAAATATTGTGAAAATAATCATTAGTGTTTAAATGTTATGAATTTATTTACCCTGGGTTATTGATGCGAATATGCATCCCTTCTGTGTAAATATCATTGAGTATTATTTTTATATTTATAGCTCCAGAATAATCCAGAACACAAAATTAAGGCACAAGCCTTGCTATATCCTGGACTACAGATTATCAACAGCTTGATGGCATCTCATCGAGACTATGAATATGGTTCCTTTCTTTCAAGGGAGATAGCAATGAAGTTGACATGCCTATATGTGACTGAAGACATGGCATTGCCCCAGGCTATGCAGAGAAATGAACACATGCCCAAAGGATCAAGACACCTGTTCAAGTTTGTTAACTGGAGTGACTTCCTTCCTGAGAAGTATAAGAAGAACTATGTTTATACTGAG
>NC_034593.1:52509067-52517756 GCF_900095145.1 Mus pahari
CAGCTTATTGAGCCTTTGAATTCTGTGGACTATACCTTGTGGATTCTTTTTCTTTTCATTTCTTTTCTTTTCTTTTGTTTTTTTTGTGTGTATTGTGGGCCTTTTTTTTTTTTTTTACTAATATCCACTTATTAGTGAGTACATACCATGCATGTCCTTTTGAGTCTGAGTTACCTCAGCCAGGATGCCCACCTCTAGCAGGAAAGCAGGACATCCATGAGGGATGGGGTTGCCATTCCACAGTTACACCTCTGACCCATAATTGTTTCTGTCTGATAGGATTACAGGAATGGAAATGGAGATGAGCCTGAGGAAAAGAAGGTCCAGTGACAGGCCTAAAGTGGGATCCAGGTCAAGGGGAGGTCCCAAGGCCTGACACTATTACTGAGGCTATGGAGCACTCACAAAAAGGAACCTAGCATGACTGCCCTCTGAGAAACCATACAAGCAGCTGAAAGAGTGAGATGCAGATATTTGCACTCAACCAATGGACAGAAGCAACTAACCCCTGTTGTTGAATTAGGGAAGGTTGAAAGAATTTGAGAAGAGCGATCATCTAGGAGGCCAGCAGTCTTAATTAATCTGGATCCCTGAGATCTTTCAAACATTGGACCACCAAACACACAGCATACAGCAGCTGATATGAGACCCTCAATACACATACAATAGAGGACTTCCAGGTCTATGTTCACTGGGAGATGATGCACCTAACCCTCAAGAGACTAGAACCCTCATGGAGTTTAGGGAGTGTGGGCGTATCCAAGTGGAGACTGAGTATGGTGGGGAGGAGGTGTGGGATGTGGAGCAGTTGGAGGGTGGGAGGGGAGGGGCAGGGAATGGAATATGTAGTGTAAAAAATGAATTACAAATAAAAGCAAATTAAAAAAGAATGGAGTGATAGAGAAGAGAATGTTTAAAAGGGAAAAAATGTAAATAAAGTTGTATGGAGTGAACACTACTTTGGCAAGGTTTCCAATTATATGTTTTCTATACTTTAATTCAATATGCTCAATATAAATTAAACCCTTTTTTACTTTATATATTTGGAAATTTACATACTTTCTACTTATTTATTTTTCCCAATTAATTAATTATGTTTTTTGCACTCCAAATTTTATCCACCCTCCCAAGTAACTCTGCTCCAAGCCCCTGTCTCCAGGAGGGTGTCGCCACCCCCATACTCTACCCCACCTGACCTCTAAACTCCCTGGGGTCTCCAGTCTCTCCAGGATTAAGTATATCATCTCTGATTGAGTACAGACCTGGCAGTCCTCGGCTGCCTGGTTGGTGGTCTAGTGTTTGAGCGATCTTAAGGGTCTAAATTAATTTGAGAGTGCTGGTCCTCCTACACATTGCCCTTCTCCTCAGCTAAGGCAATTTACATTCTCTTAATAGTAATCTTTCTTTTATTGTGGAGAAGCTTAATATCTAAACTGCAAATATTTCCTGTAGTTTAAATATGTGATCTTTATTTGTACTTTAATAAAACCAAACTTTAAGGTAATTATGTGAACATTATCCAGTGCTAACCAATGATTCTTAATCCATGATGATATAGAAACAAGTATACATAGCAGTCAGAATTACTTATGCTATTTTTCTTAATTTTCAAAATAAAGTCATCAGCATAAATACTGTACAGCTAGGAAGGTATGCGAGCTGATAATCTCCAATCTATTTGCTTCCCTGTTTGATGAGACCCCCACACTCATCAGCTCACAACTGCATAACACCCAATTTTCATTTCCTCTGGTAGGTATTTCTGAGATACCAATGAGTATGCTGTTTGCATATGATTACTTTTACCTGAGTTGATCTTGATCCTTTGCTGAATCAGCTTTCCCTTTTCAAACATGCTGAAGTGGATTCTGTACATTTAATCTAAAATTCAATCCTCATTCCAATCAATTTTATTAGTATTATTTTGGCTTCAACTTAAGAATTTGTTCTTATTTACCTCAACAATTATCTACTAATGATTCTCTAGGATTTCACCAATACCTGCCTTTCCTGATACTCAGACACTAGCTATTTTAAGAAAACAAGATTTCTTTGCTATTGCTTTTGTGTAAAGACAAGGTATCACACATAATTCTTTTCTTGTTTCATTTATGAAAGAGAAGAGTCATTGATTAACCTATGTGAATCAAACTTGACTAAAATTTGTTTGAATTTTTCATTAATCATTTAGTCATATAAGTAGGTAATGCATGATAAGTTCTTGTTTTGTACTATTGTGAACAAAGAAATATCCAGATAATTCGAATTATTTATGCATCTGTTACCCCATCATAATTCACAAAGAATTCTTGAATCTTGTCAAGAAGAATTTACACTCAAAGAAACTGAGAAGCTCTAAACTGGAAAGGCTCAATTAAACCCTTCTCTTAGAGTTCAGGGAGCCCTGAGAAAGAGGAGGTCAGAGTGTGGGAACTGGAGATGAAAACAAGGACAATAAATCCCTGTGAAGCAACTGAGGAAAGCTCATGTGATCTCCTAGAGATAGGAGCATCCAGCACAAGGCCTACGTGGGTTTGTACTGGGTCCTCTCTCTATAGATTACAGATATCAGTTTAGTATTTTTATGGTACTTCTGAGTGTATGAATAATGAGTGACTCTCTGACTTTTGTTTCTTGTCTTGAGACTATTTTACTTCTATTGATTTCAGTCTTCCAACTTCAGTGTGAAGGTTTTGGTCTTATCTTCTTATATGTTATGTTATGTTATGCTTGTTATCTCTTAGAAGCATGTTTTTTATTGTTTTCGGTTATTTTGTTTTGTTTTTGCTTTTGTTTGAATTTTATATTTGCTTGTTTTGCTTTTTTTTCCTATTGAGAGACAAAAAGGGAGTAGATCCAGATTAGAGAAAAGATGAAAAAGAACTGGGAGGAGTAGAGAAAAGGGAAACTGTGTCAAGAATAAATTGCATGAGAGAAGAATCTATGCTTAATAAAAGGGGGTAACAATAAAGTAAAATAAAACAAAATAAGAAATTGCAATAAAGAGTGAGAATCCTTAATCCTTTGCTGTTTCAGTAATTCAAATATTTTGACATAGATTGCATTAGTACCAAACATATCGATGATTAAAAAGAAAATGTGTCCATTTCATTTAGAATTTCAAATTTTGTGGCAGACAGGTTTTAAAAGTAAGACCTAATGATTATTTACATTTCCTCAGTGTTTGTGGCTTTATTCCCCTTTTCATTTCCAATTTTTATTAATTTGGACATTCTTTCCCTGCCTTTTAGTTAATTTTGTTAAGGGTTTGCCTATCTTGTTCCATTTCCTAAAGAACCTACCCTTTGTTTCATTGACTCCTTGTACTGTTCTCTTTGTTTCTATTTTACTAATTTCAGCCATGAGTTTGACTAGTTCCTGCTGTCCACTCCTCTTATGTGTATTTGCTTCTCTTTGTTCTAGAGATTCCAGCTGTGTTGTTAAGTCACTAGTATGCTGCCTCACTAAAAATTTCTTTATGAAGGCAGTGTTACAGATTTTTTTCTTTTAGCATTGCTTTCATTGTGCCTCATAATTTTGAGTATGTTGTGCATTCATTTTCATCTGGCCATCTCCTGTAAGCAGGCAAGACTCTAACTCCCAGTGTATGTATTGGGGCACCAACTCAACCATGGAATCTTAGACCCACAAATATGTCCTGCCTACAAGATGTGCATGGGTAAAAGATGGAGCAGATTTGGGGAGAATTGCTCAGCAATTATTGGTCCTACTTGAGACCCATGTCACAAGAGGGAACCCACCTCTGACACTATTCATGATGTTCTGCTTATACTTGTAGACAAGAACCTAGAATAACAGTCAACATAGAGGCTTCACCCAGCAATTGAAGGAAACTGATGCTGAGACCATCAGTCAAATATTAAGTAGAGCTTGGAGAATCTTGTAAAAGAGAGCAAGGAAGGATTGAAGGAGCCATGGGTGTCAAGGACATCACAAGAAAACCTACAGAATCAACTAAGCTGAACTCACAGGGGCTCATAGAAACTGAACTGCAAATCATAGACATGCACGGAACAGACCTAGTGTCTCTCTCTCTCTCTCTCTCTCTCTCTCTCTCTCTCTCTCCATATATATATTTTGTGCAGCTGAGTCTTCATATGGAGTTTCTACAGTAGGGGCTGTTTCTGACTACATTACTTGCCTTTGAATATCTTTTTCTTATGTGGGCTGCCTTGTCTAACCTCAATAGAAGTAGATGTACCTAGTTTTAGTGTAACTTGATATGTCAAGGCTGGTTGTTATCCATGAGATGACACCCTTTTCTGAGGAAAAGGGGATGAGGGGCAGATGGGAGGAGAGGGGTAGGAAAAGTTGCCATCAGGATTTAAGGTAAATAACTTACTTAATAAAAATTGTAATGCAGAAAAAAAATAAAACATGTGCCAAATAAATGGCCGTGAATATTTTTAATGCTGAACAGGTTTAAACAGCAAGAAAATTACACTATTAGATTTTATTTTACTCCAGTCACAATAGCTAAGACCAATAAAACAAATGACCAAAAATACTGGTATAAATCTGGGGGCAGAGGAAGACTTATCCACTGTTGATGGGAAAGAAAAGTAGTAAACCTCTATGGAAAAGTCTGTGGACTTTCCTCAAAAGGCTAGAAACAATTATAATGTGTAATCTTTTTTTGCTTATCCCAGGCTATTACTATATGAATACTTGTTCACTCATATTCATGTTTATTAACAATATCACCCAAATGGAAACAGCCTAGATGTGCAAATGATAAATGGATAAATGATAAATGGCCCAGGCATTCCCCTATATTGGGGCATAGAACCTTCACAGGACCAAGGGCCTCTCCTTCCATTGATAACTCACTCCTTGTGACAATGGAGCTGAACATTACTGGCCTGCCTCTTATGTCCTCATGCTCATTTGTTTTTATAGAGCCTGTATAGAAAATACCCAATTTTGTGATTTCTTAACATTTTCCTGTTACTAAAACTTTTGAGGATTTAACAAAAGAAAGTTAAGTTGTTTTTACTTTTTTTTTTTTCTTCCAGTTGATACATTCTGTTTTGAAAAGTAAAGAACAGGGTTTGCCATGCTGGACATGAGGTAGGGGAGGGGTCACAAAATCCTGTGTAAGTTCTCTGCAGTTCAAAAGTAAGAACATGGAAGAGTCATAATTGAGTTCTCTTTCCATTGTGGTCATGTGGGATTGTTTCTTCTGCTTCTTTTCAGCCTCTTATCTTCTCTTTCTAAAAATCATGTCTTTTATTTTTTGAGTTTATAATATAACTACCTCATTTCTCACCTTCTTTGTCTCCCTCCAAACACTCCAATATACTGCTCTTTGCTGTTTTTTTTTCAAATTCATAGACTCTTGTTTAATTAATTGTTGTTACTTACATATGTGTATATGTATATCCATATATAGTCTTAACTGTATAAGTATAACCTGCTCAACATCTTCTATCCATGATTGCATGTAGTTCTTTTGTCCCAAATGCTTTTGAAGAATTACTTTCTTCTCATATATTTTTTGTTCTGGTAGATATCAACGCAGGGTTGTTAAGCACAATAGTAAGCAAGAACATGGAATGTCATATCAATAATAACTTCTGCCTCAAGTTTCTTGGAGAAACTTGAAAGTGGACATAAATAAGGGAACTATTCTATTACAACATTGGTAGAAGGACCTCAGAATAAATAGAGCAAGGGTGTTTCATAAAAGAACTGGGCATATGTCAGGTTTAATCTAGTATTTACATCTTTTGCTTAACATAAAACATGACAGACACAATGTTGCAATGAATGATTGCTTAATGAATACATATTATTCCATTATAATGTAAATATATACAAATTTCCTAAATTTAACCTTCATATGTGATATTTCAATACTGCCTAATCTCCAACAAGTGAGTTAAATATGTAATTTTGACAAGCATTTAGTTTCCTGTCCTACAGCCCATTGCTCACCTCACACAGTATATTTTATTGTACAGACTTTAGTCTTTTTTTTTTTTAGGTTGATTCAATGTTATCCCTATTTTTTTAAACTTCTTGTCTATACTTTTGGTAAAATATCAGCAAAATGGATTTTTATCTTTCCTGTACTGTTCTGAGAGTCCCACTAAGATGTGTTTCACTTATGTTAAAGAAGAATTTGCTACTCTGTAATATTTTTGCTCTTAATACAAACCATTAATATATGCTTCACAGTACACTCTGTTCTACCAAAAAACACAGTTGCATAACCTGTTGCAATTATGGACTGATCATGGTACTTAAACTTCACTGGTTGTTTCCATATTGTCATTTGACCTAGACAGATTTGTCTTCTACCTTTGTCTTACGACTTAGCAATTTATATATGAGATGGCATTTGACTACCCACATAAAGAAGTTTGGAGAGGATTTATCATGAGGTACAAAACTCTGTGCTTTGGATTCTTTATTATCTTCCTTGCTTATCATACTTATGTACCCATACCAGAAAACATTGAAGAACCATGGAAAGTGTGAGTCATACATGCTGGCATGAAAATATCAGCACTGATGGTAATATGTTTTCCTGAGAAATTGGGAAGCTTTGTTACAAATCGATATGAAATTTTCTTTCATCAGTATTTTAAAGATACTTTGCTTTTCTTTAGTGCTATATCTACAAATTACTATAGTTCATGTGGTTCACATTTGAGCTAATCATTAATATGCTTTATTGACTATTGAAGGAATCACAGTATTTTAAAGATGCTATTTGTAAAGTTTGTAGAGTTAATAACATATTGACAACACAAAAGAATTAGTATTCCTAAAAGAATATTTGGGTAGTTGTTCAGATATTTAAGTATATTTGATGCTTTTTCAGAAAACCTAGTCTCACATATTTTCTTAAACTCATGTGTATAGACTATTCAGATTATAAAAGTTTGCATATATTAACCTTTCATTCTTAGTATCTTTTAGTATCTTTCTCCTTTTTAAGGTAATTCCTAAGCTTCCTATATTCAAAAACTATTCTTGTGCCAAATAATTGATCAATATGAACTGTGTTAATAATCAACTCAATGGTAATAATAATTTCATTACAACTTTATGCAAGTGTTATATTGATATTAAATAAGTTATATTGTAGTAATCAGAATAATATTTTGATAGTGGCATTTCCTTCTATTTTTTGGTATCATTCAACAATTATTTGTGTAATAAATATAGAGATGTCTGTTCTGTATGCTTATGTATTTGTGTGTTGTAATAGTTTATCTGTAAAATCCACTAGAAAACTACCCTGTGTACTCATGAGCAGAGCACATTTCTGTTTTGAGCAAAAAGTGTGCTATATGGCACATACACCCTGACATGCCTCACAGACCCATATCACTCAAAGGCCACATTTTGGCAGCTTCTGCTTGCTTCTGTTGTCTGTCTTTAGGTCCATGTTGTTGGGATTGAGACTTTATAATGACAGTGCCTTAATCTGAACTCATGAATACATCTCATTTTCTTGTACCAAAATATGCTTCTGACAGGAAGCTTTTGACTATTATGACAATAGGAATGTTTGGGAAGTAGATAAGAGTAAAGAATCAATAGTCAGAGAAGATGCAGCAATGTATGATAGATGAGGAAGACATGGCTATTTTGCTGCAGAAGGATGGTGATCCCCCCATGCTAAGCAACTGCCCTATTCTCCTTCTGATTTCTGTAATAATATACCCTGGCAAAAGCAACCTAAGTGAGAGAATGCTTATTTCAGTCTACAACGTAGAATACAGTCCATTATTCCAGAAAGATCAAGCACACATACTTGGATGAGCATAATAAAGAGAATCTGCAAATTTAGACAAGCTAAAATTATTAATATTATCCTGAATTGTTTATCACCTTTCTGTTTTCATGCTAACACTGAAGCATCAAGTTTATACTCAGATATTTATCTTCACTAAGCTTATCCAAACAAGAATTTTTGATTCCTCCATCCCAATACAATTACACTAATACAGGCTTCTGAAATATTCTGGTAACAAAACAAATTATAATTACTTTAGTTGAACTAACAATTACATGTTAGGAAAACAGTTAAAAATGCTAAAGAGCAATTGACATCAGCTATAGAAATAAAGAGTTTTATTTAAGGGAAAGAAAAGAAACTTGTCAGTCACTGAAAAGTGGAAACAGACTATTAGTAGTGTAGTAACTAATGATTACATTTCAACACTGTAATGAATTGAAGGCCAGGGAGATGACTTGGTGGTAAATCACTTTCTGTACATGACAGAAAACATGAATTTGGATCTCTGTACTCACATAAAACTAAATATAGTAGTGTTCATTTGTGATCCTGCAGTTCCCACAGTAGTATGGGAAAATAGAATAGGAGAATCCCTGGAAGCTCATGGGATAGCAGGGCAGGCATATGCAGTGGCAAAGAAAAACGAAAGAAAGGAAGAAATTAAGAAAGATAAAGGGAAAGAAAGAGAGAGAAGAAAGAGAAAGAGAGAGAAAGAGAGAGAGAAAGAAAGAACAAAAGAAAGAAAGAAAGAAAGAAAGAAAGAAAGAAAGAAAGAAAGAAAGAAAGAAAGAAAGAAAGAAAGAAAGAAAGAAAGGGAAAGGAAAGAAAGGGAAAGGAAAGGAAAGGAAAGGAAAGGAAAGGAAGGGAAAGGAAAGGAAAGGAAAGGAAAGGAAAGGAAAGGAAAGGAAAGGAAAG
>NC_034593.1:52517871-52533269 GCF_900095145.1 Mus pahari
TACACACTCTAACTCACACGATATGGAAACTGAGACGCATCTGAATGTATTCTCTGGCTTCATAGACACATGGTACATACATGTCTGCACACACACACACACACACACACACACACACACACTAAATTTTAAAAGTTATAACTAAATTTATTGAACAACAAATTCAATATTGAAAATATGCATTCAAAGAAAGGAAGCGTAAAATGCTATTCCCAGACAGTATTTTTAGATAAAACTGTTAAGAAGACCCCTAGCACAATGAAAAATGCAGTATCAAAAATTTGGGGTATCAAATAAGATTACTTTTGTTTCTAAATATTGGATGCTTGAGATTTCTTTTTCAAGTTTGATAGTTCATACACTCATGGGATGAGTTCCTCTCTCTACTGGTGAAATTGTTATCAAAATTTTCTCTTTCTACTTTTATATCTTCTTTCTTTGTAAGACCCAATTAGTTTCTTGCCTTAGCATAAAGGAAGAATATGTACTAGGACAAGGGTAATTACACCATTGAAGAAAGTGACACCTTTCCCTAACACCCATTAACTGTCAGTATTTCCATGAGGTTAGGTTGGTACTTCACGAACAATTCCCATATCTATCATGACATGTTGATTGGCCTCATCTTATGAAAGTCATACCAGATGAAGATATTGAGATTTCTATAGTATAAATGATAGTACATGTTTTAGGACATTTAAGAAGTCTCATTTTTAAGAGTTCAATAATACTTTCATGTTTTTCTAAAGCAAACATGATACTTCTTTCTCCCAGACCCTTCTTACCTCATTCCCTTCTCCACACCATGTCATTTTACAAAATACTTTCTATAACTCAATTAGTTCAGTTAGTGCTGCCTAAACGTGTATAGATATATAGCCATGCACTGGAGCCAGGCTCTTACCAAGGCCATATTACTCAAGGTACCTGATTCTTCCATGCCAAGTAACCATGAGCTGTCAATAGCCCCTGAATTGAGGTTAGGACCTCTCAAATCACAACCACCAATCTATACTTACATACTGATTGGTTTGTTCATGTGTGTGTCTCATGCAGACAATGAGAGTATCTGTGAGTTTATCAGTGCAACTGCATTGCCATGAATAGAGAACACTGTGTTTCAGCAATCTTCTACTTTTGGGTTTCCATATCTTTCCTGACCATCTTCTGAGATGTCAATATAATCTGTGGCAAGGGCTTTGCTATACACACTACAATATTATAACCACCTACTAATTTTTCTCCCATTTCATCTCTATGTGCATTTAGTGTTACTAACATTTAAATATTGTTTACATTTGGATATTGTTTTAATAGGCTACATTGTTGGAAAATATGGGCCTTATGAAATTTGGAGAGTTTTTTGCCATATTAATGGGAGTTCACGACACACAGCCAGTTTCAGATGAAAACATTACAGTGATTGACACAGACTTCAGTGACATTCCTGTTCATCTGTATTTACCCAAAAGGAAGTCTGAAAGGCAGAGACCAGCTGTGATTTACGTTCATGGTGTCGCCTATATCTTGGGAAGCTTCAGTAAGTATTGATTTAAATGTAGGTTTCATTTGATTGCATTTATTAGAGTATATGGATCACTGTGCATTCTCATGACCTTGATACACTTTTCTTCCACAGTGATTTAGTTTACCCCTTAAACAGTTGATAGGATTGCTTGGATTTATGCAATTCTGCTCTACATTTATTTCTTCCATTCCAGAGATGCTGCCTTATGATTCTGTAAACCAATGGACAGCCAGCAAACTTGATGCTGTTGTTACGGCTCCAGAGTAAGAGACCTGGCAATCTTTATTTTTGTGGTCTTTGCCCTCCCAGGATAAATTTGGTTTATAGTCCAAGTCTCACAGTCCTCATGGTGGCTGGGCTACTGCTGGGGGATTTTGGTTTATAATTCTTTTCCTTAGTACTATAATATCAGTGAGTCTTCAACAAGGCACAATTTTGCTTTCATCTCTGCCATGGGAGACACCTGTGAGATACAGAGAAGAAAGCATCTTTGTCCATGAAGCAGTGATAGCTCTGAGAACATAACGCTTACACAGGTAATATACCTACAATGTATACCCATCATATCTGAGGGGTGTTGGGCTTTATTTGACATAATAACAAGAACAGTGTATATTAGAGTTATTCCAGGATTCAGTAATATTAGAACCAGTGCAGGGACCATTCAAATATTGCAAAAAAATCTTTTAAATGGCAGCTCTTAGTATTTTATGACTTTTGCTGCTCAAATGTCCAACAATACGCTGGAAAGTTTTATATATGCCTGTTACTTTATGACCTACTTGGTGTATTCTGCACTTCTTAATTCCCATCATGAAGTTGGAGAAAATTAGCTTTTACTTGCCAATGGTTTACAAAATTTTACACTTGGGCAGAAATGCTAAAGAGAATTTTGATTGATAGTATTATAGAGTTAAGCAGCAAAGATTAGAAAGCTCAGTACTGTCCTGTTCACAGCTACCTTCTCAAAGCAAATGGAATTACTTATGCCTGAGAAATTTCTAAACAGTAATGATAGTTTGCTTTCCTTGTTATAATTAACCAATATTTCCATATCACAATTTAAAGAATTTTTTAAAAGCAGTTCAATAAGGTATATATATTTTAAACATTCCATATTTTTAGACCTTTTTGTAATTAGTATGAAATATATTACTTTAATGTTCTTGGTTGATATTAAGCTACTTAAAAAACTTAGACATATCTTAAAATTTAAAAATTTACAAGGAATATCTGAATATTATTGTTATATAACTGTGATTAATTGAAGAAATCAATGGATATTTTAGTGTCTAAAAGTGAGAGTTAAAAAGTGTGACAGCTCAATTGAGGGGTGATTTTATAACAAAACCCAGTGAGAGGTGGGCAAGAAGGGGGAATGTACAAATTGTGATACTATTTTGTCTTAAGACTTACAATATTTTAGTAATATACTTTATATATTCTTATATTAAACTTTTAATTTTAATTCAAATCTTCATGCTTATTACATGAAATTTTACCATTCTATGGAATTTTGATCTAAATAAATTTCTAATTAAAGACAGATACCAATGTTTTTCTCTAAGATTTTTCTAATTTTAAATTCCTTGAATTATCTAATCAATGATCATGAGTTGCTTTTGAAACCCCATCTCTATTAAGGGCCTGGTGAAGGTTACAGATTTTCTGAGGGCAAAGATGTATCCATTCTCCCAATAGAAACAATTCCACAAACCTTTTAAACCAGAATCTACTTCTTGTTTTAAAATAGAAATATTTAGTAAGCCAGGTTTACTTGATGGAATTAAATGTTCAAAATGGGCTAATTAAAAAAAATCTGGGAAAATTGAGATATAATTGAAAACATAAACATAATCATAATTTTGTTTGTGTGTGTTTTTTTCCCTTTAAAGCTACAGGCTCACTCCTCAGCATCTATTCCCAGCTGCCCTTGAAGACTGTATTTTTGTGATCAAGCACTTTCTTCAGGATAAAGTTCTTGCAAAATATGGAGTGGATCCCACTCGCATCTGTATTTCAGGAGACAGTTCTGGGGGCACCTTGGCAGCAGCAGTGACTCAACTGGCATGTTATATGTATTATACCTGATAGAAACTAGTACAGTTTAGTCCTAAAACAAAAGAAATAGTCTGGATGTTGTGATTCCATGATTTTTGGACTATAACTTATACAATGTAAAATAATCCAGTAAATTTATTCTTTTTGCATGATTTTAGCTTTAGTTTTGGTTTTAAGTAATAAAGTAATAAGTAATAGTAAATAAGAATTTCATAATCCTTCTTTCTCTCATCTATCTATCTATCTCTGTGTGTGTGTGTGTGTGTGTGCGTGTGCGTGTGCGTGTGTGTGTGTGTGTGTGTGTGTGTGTGTGTGTGTGTGTGTGTATCTCTGTGTGTGTATGTTTACTGAGCATTGAAACCAATGGCCAATGTTGTGTACTTGCTAGACCAAAGGTCTTCCATGAAACTATGTAATATCATCCTTTTAAACTCTTCTCAAGTTGGCCTACCAAGTTTAAAAATATTCCAAGGACTATGAGCTACCATTTAATATAAGCTTTACTGTTAATATTTTAATGATCAATTGTAAAATCTCTTGTGATGTTTGTATCACTGTACTTGATGTGTATTAATTGATTTCTTGTCTCTGTAACTAGAAAAGATGACAAGAAGCAGCTAAAGGAGAAATGAGTGATGGGCTTATGGTGACAAGGTACATCATGGTAGAAAAGCCATGAAAGTGGGGGGGGGGCTTTATCTCTGGATGGAGCGGGAGGGTGGAGCTGTTTGCTTACATTTCTCCAAGACACACAAAGTGTCATGAAGCAGAGGATGTGTATGAAGGTGTCCAGTAACTTGTTTCTCCTGGCTCACTGCACTGTCTCACCCATAGGCCAATCTAACAGAGGCATTTTCTTTAGTGTTCACTCCTGTCACATAAATCTAGCTTTTGTCATGTTTTAAACAAAATAAAACAAAACAAAACCAGCCAGAACAATTGAGTTTTTGTCACTTTGACACAGAAACAGATTATCATTCAACTCTAGCCTTTCCTCTCTTATTTATTTGTAATATCTTACATTAATATTACGATACCAATATTCAACACATTCCAACTTTAAAGTCCCACAATCTTTGCAAATTCCGAGACTTTGACAGTTCAGTTACTATAAATTATTCAGTCTCCCTACAATTCCAAAGTCTATTAGTGTGGGGTCCTGGAAAATAATAAATTAATTAAATAATTTTGCATTCCAAGAAGGGAAGAGTCAGTACTGATTGTTCCAAGTAACCAAAAATTTCACTTTAGTGGTTCTTAATTCAAAATATCACACAAATGCCCATGACAGAGTCTTTAAGAGATTTTCAAATTTCTGGACAAATGCTGCTTACTGGCTTGACCCTCATGGCTTGTTCAGTCAGCTTCATCATTCCATCCAGTACAGCCCACCCAGAAGCTGTGTTGTCCACAATGGGATGGGTACTCCTTTTAGAAATCACTAGTTACGAAAATGTGCCACAGGTTTGCCACAGGCTGATCTTATAGAGACATTTTCCAAGTAGCTTTATGTTCTCATATAACTCTAGTTGGTGCTGATTTGACAAAACCTAATCAGGACACCCATCAAGTACAGTTTGCGCTGCCCATATATTCTTAGATGTTTCAGTTTTGCTCAAGGCGAAGTCACCAGGAGCCACATCCTTAAAGTAGACACACTCCTCCCTTCCTAACATACATAAAAAATCAATAGCTCCTATGGGAGAGTGAGACTTTGAGAAGTCAAAATTAATGATGTTTAAGGATTGGCACATATTATTTGTTAAGTAAATTTAATAGTCTTCATAAACACTAGAAATCTAAGCGTGTGTGTACTTCAGTTCATGTTTACAGGACGGGCATACCACATTTATAATGATCTTACATCTCTTTGTATTTTAACTTTTTTTCTTTTAAAGTTTTTTAACCTTATCATGTTTGACATGTATGAGTGGTTTTGCCTGCATGTATGTTTGCGCCCCATGTGCATGCAATGCTCACAGAGGCCAGAAGATGGCAATGTATTCCATAGAAAGTGAAGCTATTGACAGTTTGAGCCACTGGGATTCAAAATTGATTCTTCTACAAATGCCAAGTCTTCCTAACTGCTGACACAGTTCTACAGCTCAGCAACATTTCTGTCATTAAAAGCAAATTATAATATTTTTTTACTGGAAAATAAAAGAATATATGATTTTAGAACTTCCAAGAGCTATCTATTAATAGCATTTGCTAACTAATATTGCAGAATATTTTTCTTTTTAATTCATAAGTCTGTTGGTTGACCAAAGATACCGAGCTTCATCTGACCTGAATCTTTAGAACACCTGTCTTCAATGATGATTTTTCTCTTCAATTTTCTTTTCTTTCTTTTATTGAGAAAAATTAAAGAGTTCCTGTTTTAGAAATATGATAAAATCCTATCTTAAGCTATATTATATTCTTAAACTATGCATATCTATATAGAGAGTCTTGTCTGTGCCATTTCTAAAATTCCTAAGATATTCTAGTGTTACAATATAGCTTTTGGTATTCACCTTATTTATCGAGGTTCTCAATCAAACTCAGATCTCACCCATTTGGCTGTTCTTGCTAGCCAACTTACTTTAATGATGCCAGTTCTGCTTTCACAGGCTGGAATAGCACACTACAGGCCTACATGTCACATAAATGGGTTCTGGAGAACCAAACTCTGGTTCTAATGCTTTGTGAGGCAAGAATTTTAACAGCCACCACATGTCTAAATACCAATGAAAGTATTTTATCTTTCATGAAGAATCACTGGCATTGTGTGTCTTGTGCTTAGATATGTATTTTATACCTAGCAGAGGATTGGAAGTGAGCACAGATTATGTCACTATTACAATTATGATACTATCTCTATTACAGGATAAATGTGCACACCCCATCAGCATCTACAGTTTCTGCTTACTACAAATTAAAAAAGGATAGGTTGGAAAAGCACTATGGTTCACCCATTTTCTCACGTTCTTTAGTAGCCCTGTAAATGATTAAAATGGAAAATTACGTAAGGAAGAACGAATGTGAAGGGGTTCATTTGTTGCTTCTTCTTCATTGGAAGCAAGTTCTAATTTCAGGAGAAGCTGAGAGGCTATTACATCTTCAAGATCTTCAGTTTTTTAGCACCTCACATTCAGATCTAGAACATGGGCTCAGAATTCTGGTGAATTTAAAAGGGTAGAGCAATAAAGCAAAGTCTGAGATGGATAGAATGAAATAGCTATTGTGGGACTTACATGCCAGCCTCAGTGAAACACACGTGTCAGCTCCTGCGCTCATCTACATGATCCACTTTCCTATTAAGTTCAATTTCATAGGCCTGCATGTAAAAGAAATTATTAAGAATTTTAAATTATAGCTGCTGAGCTTTTAAACAAACATGAGGTCCTTCTGGATACAAGACTTTTGACAAGTTCTTGACTGCTCTTTCACACATGATAATCTCTAATGTACCACCACTCAAAAATGTTGTTATACTATTCTAAACCATGCAATTGAAAAACAATGTAAAATGTTAGAGATTACATACACAAAAAGAAGTCAAGTATTTGGAGCAGATCAAGGAGGCAATATCAGAGATGGCTTGAAAGAGGAAAAGGAAGATAGAACTCATATAATTATATTATAAACTCAAAAATAAAAGAAGTAATTAAAATGTGCCACTTCACTGAGGAAGAGTATTACATTTTTTAAGTCAATCTTCTAGCTTACTAGGCTCATATGTCTTAACTGTAATTTTTCATGAAGTTTCAGAATGAGGAGTCATGTTGTTGAATGTGACATCATTTTTCTGTCCTGAATTAAAAAGGAATTATTAATTACAAACAATGTCAGCTTTGTCCACATAGCAAAGATAGAATTACATGTTATCACATTTCATTTCTCTTTTGACCTTTGCAAACTAGTTTGAGTCATTTTTTTAAAGGAATAATATTATCACCTTACTCATATCCTTTTAGTCAGTTTGTATGTAGGGTAAGAAATGCATGCTGGTGCATGCTCATTTTGCAAGAAGCACATCCATTCTTGGATGATGTTTTCATGAGGCTCGATATGAGTGTATTTTCCTTCCCTGAAGGCTAGACTTTCTTCCATGGGATTGTGTAGCACTTATTCACATTGCCTATATTAATTACAAGACATACTTGTTAAGTAGCTGCTACCTGCTTTAAATACTGTCTGTATGGCTGCAATGATAACATCTCTCATTTTTTTATTATTATTTTCTTTATTTACATTTCAAATGCTATCCTGAAAGTTCCCTATACCCTCCCCCGCCCCTGCTCCCCTACCCACCCACTCCCACTTCTTGGCCCTGGCCTTCCCCTGTGCTGGGTCATATAAAGTTTACAAGACCAAGGGGCCTCTCTTCCTAATGGTGGCCGATTAGGCCATCTTCAGCTACATATGCAGCCAGAGACATGAGATCAGGGGGTACTGGTTAGTTCATATTGTTGTGGCACCTACAGGGTTGCAGCCACCTTCAACACCTTGGGTACTTTCTCTAGCTCCTCCATTGGGGGCCCTGTTTCCATCCAATAGCTGACTGTGAGCATCCACTTTTGTGTTTGCCAGGTACTGGCATAGCCTCACAAGAGGCCGCTATATCAGGGTCCCTTCATCAGAATCTTGCTGGCATGTGCATTAGTATCTGGGTTTGTTGGCTGATGATGGGATGGATTCCCGGATGGGGTAGTCTCTGGATAGTCCATCCTTTCATCTTAGCTCTAAATTTTGTCTCTGTACCTATATCCTTTCATGGGTATTTTGTTCCTTATTCTAAGGAGAAATGAAGTATCCATATGATGGTCATCCTTCTTGGTTTTCTTGTGTTTTGCAAGTTGTAACTTCGGTATTCTAAGTTTGTGGGCTAATATCCACTTATCAGTGAGTGCATATCTAGTGACTTCTTTTGTTAATGGGTTACCTCACTAAGGATGATATCCTCCAGATACATCCATTTGCCCAAGAATTTCATAAATTTATTGTTTTTAATAGCTGAGTAGTACTCCATTGTGTAAATGTACCACAGTTTCTGTATCCATTCCTCTATTGAAGGACATCTGGGTTCTTTCCAGCTTCTGGCTATTATAAATAAGACTGTTATGAACATAGAGAAGCATGTGTCCTTATTACCAGTTGGAAGATCTTCTGAGTATATGCCCAGAAGAGGTATTGCTGGATCCTCTTGTAGTACTATGTCTAATTTTCTGATGAACCGCCAGACATCTCTCATTTTTTAAGAGTATAAAAAGCTCAAAATAGTATTAGTTGATTTATCCTTGCATGCAGTGTCTGGAGGGGACAGGAGTGGGCACTCAATCCCCTGGCTGGAGTTACAGACAGTTGTGAACCACCATGTGAGTGCTAACAATGGAATTCAGGACCTCTAGAAGAACAACCACTGCTATTGACTGAGCTATTTCTCCATAGTATGACACATGGTCTTTAATGTAAGGTGAAAATTGAACATTGGTGCTTTGGAATTAAGGCATATAGCTCTGTGAATTTAGGAAGTGACTCTCTTGCTTAGGTGTTTGCATGCAAAAAACATACAGGTGCACACATATAGGTAAAATGAAAAAATGCACCAGGGTATCTGCAATAATTGTTACCAGACTGATTACCCTGTGGTTGTGGGTAGTATAGGGTCATTATCATTGGATATTTTATACACCATGTAACTGAAGAAGATTAAATTTGACCTAAGTCTTGAAATAAGATAGGTAAGGATGTTGGAGTCTAGATTAGCAGACAATGTAAGGGAAGAAGTATGGCTATCGGGATTGGAACATTTGTGGGAAATGTTGTGTGCTGGAGTAGGAACACTAAGACCTGCACCAATACTGCCTACCAGCAGATCCTGTTCTTTCTGCTTCCACTCCATGCATTCTGATTTGTCAACCACACTGGGAAGAAAAAGGGATTTCTACTCAACCATTACTACACCTGCTTCTTCATTTCTTTGAGGTGTCTACTAAAGGTTGTAAAGGTAGCTTCATGTAAAGTATTGAAATAATTCAAGAAACATATCACACGGTGGTTATTATACACCTCTTTTCTAGCTAGGAGGGAGTGGATAGTCATCCAACTGCAATGGTTTTCCGTCCAAGGTTCTAGTATACAGTGCAATGAACGAGAGGGTCTCTGGGTTCATATAAAGCTGAACAGCACCCATTGACTCTGGGGTAAAAGTAACTACCTTAAAACTCAGTGAGATATAGGACTAAAACAGGCAGCAGTTTTGTTAACATGTCTTCCATCTGAACCCCCTTTGATCAAATCAGACCCCATGATTTCTCTGGCTTGTTAATGGATAAAAATATTTGTGGTTACTTCTCAGATTTCCATGGTGTTAATAAATCCAAGCAATGATAAGTCTTCAGTTACTGAACTTTCCTGGAGAAAGGACCCTAATAATTGAAGGTCCTATTCACCAGAGCTTCTGTGAGATTTGGTATGTGATATTCTGAAAGTATTTTAGTGTACTAGGAACCACTGTTTTGGGGTTTCTCATAACAAAGGAGGGTGGTTTTTGGAAGTACTTTAAGGTAAGGACAAATATCCCCATATCTTACAATTTAACACAAAGACATGGAAGAAGTAACTGTGTGGCTCAGGACAGGGTGAGAGAGACCTGCAAACCCAAATATCCCCCCCCCCCAGCTCTTTCCATTCTACTAACCTGTTGATTTGCTGACATTTCTTGGTTTCTTTTGATGTAAATTTTGTGGAGTTTAAAATACTGCTGAGAAAGTCGTTATTCTCTTTTTTCTTAATGTGTGATAGATTTGATTTAATTAATTTTTCTCTTTTTTGTGTGTTGGTGGATTTATATTCACATGAGTGTGCATGTTTGTTTGTTCTTGCAAGTACATATGTTGTACATACCTGTGTATAAGCATGTGACAGTCAGCTGTTTCCTCATTTTCCTTTCCATTTTTTTTTCTTTCTGACATAGGCTCTTACTGTCAGGCATTTGTTGGCCTGTAACATTATATGTAAATCACTTTTGCCTTGAAAATCATATATATATATATATATGATTTCATATATATATATATATATATATATGATATATATATATATATATATGATATATATATATATATATATATATATATATATATATATATATATATATTCATAAGTACTTTCCACTGATCCTGGAGCTCACCAGGATCATGTATTAGATTAAATAGCCAGTAAACTCAGATCTTCCTTTCTTTCTCTACCCTAGCCAAGCACTGGGGCGATGCTACCACTATGTCCAGGTCTAATTTCAGGTTATGTTTCTAAGACTTATTCTGGAAAGGATATTACCAAGTGAGCCACCTCCCCAGAATTAGATTTCACTTAATTCATACATTTCTTGTATATCTCAATAAGCCATGAAAAACTTAAGCTAAAGTATAATCTTCCAGTTCCTCAAGTGCCATCAGGAGGCATTATCTCAACTGGGGACCATGTAAATTATACATGAGAGAGCTACTGCTTGTCTTAGCCTCAGTTTTAGTGTGCATATTCTCCTGAAGTGAGCAGGATTATAAAATGAAAGGGAAGAATATCCTTAAAGCTACAAACTCTCATTTCTGGTAAAGACAGATTACACATAAAATGGTCGACTATTTCCTTTTGCCCTTCTGATTTTTGTATTCTTTGTATTTTCTGTCATGTTATAATACTAACTAGCTAAAGGTAAGGCATATGACAGTATTGTCTTCACCATGTAACAACAAATGGTTATGTTCATTTGGATGACTCTTGACACGCTATTTTATTATATTTATTTTTTATGCTCCTTTAGTTACTATTTTTCCAATATTGTTATGAGCAAGTTAGGTATCATGACATATGCCTATGTCCAGATCACATGGGAAGCAACAACTTTTATATAGATAAAAATAACTTGTCACCAAAAACTAAAAACATATTTTTAAACATAACCTTCCTGTCATGTTCAGTAGGACTCTTCAGATCATGGTCCTATTTGTTTGCCATGTGTGAATGAATGTGTGTGAACAGGAGAGTGTTCACTGAAGAAGATGAATGATGTTCATGTTTCACTCAATGAGAAAATATGAGAGTAATCATTAGACACTGTTTGGGTTTGGAAGTTTATTTACCTTAGGTTCTTAAAACAAAGGTGCCACCCCTTCTGCTTAAAAGCTATTGGCTCAGCACTCATTCTGTTTTAAATTTACAGCTACAGGATGATTCAGAATACAAAAACAAAATTAAGGCACAAACCTTGCTATATCCTGCACTACAGGCACTTGATACCTTAATGCCATCTCATCGAGAATGTGAGTATGGTCCCTTTCTGATGAGGAAGGTAGCAATTAGGTTGAAATATCTATATTGATCAGAAGATAAAGAATTGCCCAAGACAATACTGAGAAATGCACATGTGCCTCAAGAGTCAAGATATTTGTTCAAGTTTGTTAACTGGAGTGACTTCCTTCCTGAGAAGTACAAAAAGAACCATGTTTACAGTGAACCAGTTCTTGGAAACCTAAACGCATCCCATCCAGGACTTGAGGATAGTAGGGCATCACCTGTGTTAGTCAATGATTCCCAGTTACAGAAATTGCCATTAACTTACATCCTCACATGTAAACATGACATCCTAAGAGATGATGGACTTATTTATGTCACACGACTCAGAAAGGTTGGAGTTCCCATCATCCATGACAATGTAGAGGACGGAATTCATGGAACCATATCATTTGCCACAGCACTGTTTTATTTACAATTAGGTCTGAGATTAATAGATAAGTATATAATTTGGTTAAAATAAAATCTATGATGGTACACGTAGCTAGTTGGTCGTTTATTTAGCAATGTAACCTAAACGTTACACTTTAAAATATTTTAAAAATAAAGAGTTTAACTATGACTTGAACTTTGGATAAACATAATTTAATTGGGTGTGATGAGACAGTTACTTTGCTAATTTTCAATGCTGACAAAATTGGAATATTTGTTTCATAGTCATCTTTATTATCATGAGTTGAGATACACCCTAAGATTTCTAATCTAGTAGTTCAGTACTAAAAATTAAGTGTAGTTATATTCAAAAGGTCATGACAGTTTCCAAGTAGAGATGGAAATGGGATGATAAGCGAGGAGAGAATTTCAGGGAGAAACATAGCAATAATATATTTATGGAGTGCTCATTACACAGTATTTCAGCCAAGAATTTTAAGTGTGCACTGTCCATACAAAAAATTAATTTCCTTAGGGTAATTAAATTAGATTAGATTTTGTTTTTAATTCACTTTATATGAAGTCTATTTACTACTTATTACAAAATGTTCATGTGTATTAAAGAGCAATGTTGATATCTTCATTACAAATCATGTCAAACTTTATGTATTTGAACCTTAGCTGAACTATAGGAAGACAAAGCCAGGTATGGATCTCCTAATAGGATGTTTGTTATAAGCAGTCATTCCTGGAATTATATATATGCAAGTAGCCCTGAATCATATATTCATACACACACACACACACACACACACACACACACACACACACACACACACACATGGATTGGGCTGGATTTCAAGGAGGAAGTACTCAAAAGTATAATTATTCAATTATACTTTATCTTAATTTTTAAAAGGCCAAAACTTTTTTCATTCTTAGATAGTGATTTCTAATCCAAGACGATAGATACCTAGCCAACTATCTGTGGGAGTCAGAATTATTTGCAGTATTATTTTCATATGTGGAAATGAATCATTAGCCTACATTTCTAACCTAAGAAGGTGTCTGAGTTGACGGTACCCAGCCTACTCTCCCCTTTATTATGATCTCCACCATCAGTACCAACAACTGCACAAATAACTGCATTTCCACTGCAAGGCAATGAAATCATTGTCAAAGTTTTGGATGTCCTGGTGCTGTTGCTGACTCCATAGGGTTGTTTTCAGTTGTTTTGTCCATTTGCTTAAAGTTGAGAAAACTTTGGGAAATTATGTATGTCTTATGAATTTAGTTGAAAAAAAAATAATCCTAATCGTCATTACTTTCATTAATTTTTTTCTTGCAGTTTGAGCATTTTTTTTTTCATTTTAACTGTTATCTGATCACTGATCTCTCTGACCTTATCATACAAGGTTCTTCCCTAATATTTAAACATGACATTGTTGTTGGTAAACCAGAAAAGCTAGATTAATGTTTCTTTGTTGTCATTTGACCCATGATCACCTAGAATATAAAAGATCTATCTTAATCTTTTTGATTTTATTTTTTTCCTTTATAAAAGAAAGGGGTTGTCTTAATTTGTGTTTTACTGCTGAGAACCATGACCAAGGAAACTCTTATAAAGGACAACATTTAATTGGCACTGGCTTACAGGTTCGCAGGTTCTGTCCATTACCATCAAGTTAGGAACTGTTTTGGGGCATTCTTGGTCAAAGCAATTAGTATAGCTCTCTTCCCCTTAGCCTCAGGTAGAGTCTTTGGACAATGGCAAAAAGCAGCCACTTTTTTTTTTTTTTTTTTTTTTTGGTTTTTCGAGACAGGGTCTCTCTGTATAGTCCTGGCTGTCCTGGAACTCACTTTGTAAACCAGGCTGGCCTTGAACTCAGAAATCTGCCTTCCTCTGCCTGGGATTGAAGGCGTGCGCCACCACGCCCGGCAGCAGCCACATTCTTTACCAAAAATTTCACAAATCAGTCTCTAGACCACTTACTATAACTCTTCTCTGAAAACTCTTGAACTAAGGTTCCCACAGTTCAAAACACACTCAAGAATGCTTCATGCTTTTACTAATATGGGCCGTTAAGCCTCACTTAAAGCTTTCCCCTGCTTAACAAAGTCCCCAAATCCACATTCCTCCAATAAAAGCATGGTTAGGCCTATCACAGCAATACGCCAGTCCCTTGTACCAAAAGTTCTAAATATTTATACAAAGGAAGCCAAGAGCAGACTGGTTCCCATGTGGATAGGATGAGAACCTCAGAGCCCAAGTCTACAGTGACATACTTCCTCCATCAAGGCCACATCTCCTAATAATGCCATCCCCTGCCCCAGGCATATTCAAGCCACCACAGGTGTCATCAACAAAACTATCTTAACCAGAATTGACAAATTTTTCCATATATAATTTACTTTGATACACATGAAGTATTTTTTCAAATATCTAGTTACATGGTAATTTTTGATAATCATATAGAACAATATGGAAGAAAAAGTCATCTTTTTAAATTAATTTATTATTATTTTCTTTATTTACATTTCAAATGCTATCCTGAAAGTTCCCTATACCCCATCCCCGCCCCTGCTCCCCTAACCACACACTCCCACTACTTGGCCCTGGCCTTCCCCTGTGCTGGGTCATATAAAGTTTACAAGACCAAGGGGCCTCTCTTCCCAATAATGGCTGATTAGGCCATCTTCTGCTACATATGCAGCTAGAGACTCAAGCTGAGGGGGTACTGGTTAGTTCATATTGTTGTTCCACCTACAGGGTTACAGCCCCATACAACTCCTTGAGTACTTTCTCTAGATCCTCCATTGGGAGCCCTGTGTTCCATCCAATAGCTGACTGTGAGCATCCACTTCTGTCTGTGCTTGACAGGCACTGGCATAGCCTCACAAGAGGCCACTATATCAGGGTCCCTTCAGCGGAATCTTGCTGGCATGTGCATTAGTATCTAGGTTTGGAGGCTGATGATGGGATGGTTTCCCGGATGGGGTAGTCTCTGGATAGTCCATCCTTTTATCTTAGCTCTAAATTTTGTCTCTGTACCTATATCCTTTCATGGGTATTTTGTTCCTTATTCTAAGGAGGAATGAA
>NC_034593.1:52534666-52536678 GCF_900095145.1 Mus pahari
AGTGGGGGAAAAGCCTCGAAAATATTGTCTTGAGATTTACAAATGCCCACAGGTAGAATAACAGCACAAATGTTATGAGAATAATGACTTTCTGATTGGATTTAAGGCTCATTCCACAGGTGGCAAAGCTTGCTAGGTGCTGTGAATATGGTCAAGAACCTAGGGCTAGGACATTCATAAGTATGATGGAGAATGAACTACCATTATGTTCCTAAGTGTAGACTATTAAACTGTGTTTGAAACATATTTCTCTGTTCCTATAGATTATTATAGCTCTCAGCACTCATAAGAAAATTCTTTCTGTCCAGTGTACAAGAGGAAACACAGGAAATTATAACTACCCAAAGTGAAAAGATTAATATCTGTAGGGAGGTTGGCCATAAATCTGTCATATACATGATTATTGTGCCCACTTCCTCCTGAGATCAATGAGGAAGAAAGGGCAGAAAGATTGTAAGATGTAGATGATGGAGAGAGCCAGCACAAGACAAATATCTTCTGGATTGTAAGGACTGTTGCAAAGGGAATGAATACATGGCTGCCTTCATGAGCCCTGAGCAATATCAAGCCATGATCAGTAATCTTTCAACATGGATGTGGAAATGGGCCATAAGTTCCTAACCCCAGATGAGGATTTATCAGCAATAGACTGTTACTAGGATGAAGGGTTTTTATTTTAAAAGTGAGGTCTCCTGTAGCTTAATCATAATCCAGTGGATGGCAGCACACATGTGCATATATGAACCACACAAATTGGACCCAGTGGGATGTAAAGAAAAAAAGAAGATAAATGTAGTTGGGTAAGAGGTTGGAGTTATGGAGGAGTTAGACATAGCATGGGGGGGGGTAGTGTGATCAAAATGTAATATATGAATGCATTAGATTTTCAAGAACTGTATCATATTAAAAAGAAATGCTAATGCCTGGCAAATACAGAAGTGGATGCTCACAGTCATCTATTGGATGGGACACAGAGCCCCTAATGAAGGAGCTGGATAAAGTACCCAAGTACCTAAAGGGATCTGCAACCCTATAGGAGGAACAACAATATGAACTAACTAGTACCCCCCAGAGCTGTGTCTTTAGTTGCATATGTAGCAGAGGATAGCCTAGTCGGCCCTCAATGGGAGAAGAGGCTCTTGGTCTTGTGAAGATTATATGCCCCTGTACAGGGGAATACCAGGGCCATGAAGCAGGAGTGGGTGGGTTGGGGAGCAGGGCGGGGGGATATAGGGGTCTTTGGGGATAGCATTTGAAATGTAAATGAAGAAAATATATAATAAAAAAAAGTAAAGTCCAGCATGTGGGGGATGTGGAGGTCAAAATGTGAAGGAAAAATGGGATGGTGAGCAAGGTGCCATAGGCTTCTGAGACTCCTCGAAGAATCCTGATCTGCTGTACATGATATTATATCTAAGATGGCTTCTGGCACACAAGTGAGACAGCAAATAAGACCCAAGGAAATGATACACCCTTCCCTCTTTTCATGTTTCCTCATTAAGCAGGACTTTCAATGGAACATGGTGATGGTGTGGTCAGATAAAATTGGCCAAGGGTTTAGAGCTTAGGATTGGCTCAAATGTTTTATATTAGCTTATGGGCTGGGCAATAAACTCAAGTCTGAACCCTGATGCTGGTCTTCACAGTCAGATTTCCCAATTTTGTCATGTGACTCTGTCATCTCTCACCTCCTAATCTCAGTTCTGTTACCACACTAGAAACAAATATTTTTACTTCATTTAAAATATAGTTTATGTTTCATGGTCTCTCATTCTTTGCAAAATGTCTGACTGTGGGTTTCCATATTTGTTTTTTTTTTAATGTCTCTTTTTTAATATTTTATTTTTTTATTATTATTATTTTCTTTATTTACATTTCAAATGCTATCCCAAAAGTTCCCTATACCCCCCACCCCTGCTCCCCTACCCTCCCACTCCCACTACTTGGCCCAGGCCTTCCCTTGTGCTGGGTCATATAAAGTTTGCAAGACCAAGGGGCCTCTCTTCCCAGTG
>NC_034593.1:52537488-52566744 GCF_900095145.1 Mus pahari
CAATTTTCTGAGGAACCGCCAGACCGATTTCCAGAGTGGTTGTACAAGTTTGCAATCCCACCAGCAATGGAGGAGTGTTCCTCTTTCTCCACAGCATATTTGTTTTTAACTGCTATAAGAGAAAGTTTCTATGATGAAGGTCTTTTTGGTTCTGTGATACCTAGCTCAGAATAATTTTTTCTTGTTCTGTCCATTTGCCTGGAAAGTTCTTGATATAATTCTTTTAATAGATGAGTAATAAATACTAGATTGCGGAAATGAATCACATTTTTCTATATCCATTCTTCTGTTGAGTATCTAGGTTGTTTTCAAAGTTTGGCTACTATGAAGAGAGTAGCAATGAACATAGTTGCGTTAGTATTCCTATGATAGGATGAAGTATGAGAGACCTTGGAACTCTTACCCTAAATGGGATGTCTCCACCAAATTCTTTCCTTAGAGCTCAGGGATCCTGCATAAGAGGGGACAGAATAATTGAAAGAGTCAGAGGAGATACAGGATGCCAAGAAAACAAGGCTGTTTCTATGTATACAAAGCTTGTGGGCTCATAGAGAAAGAATGTACAGGACCTGCATGGTTATGCAGTAGGTCCCCTGCATTTACATTATGGCTTCCAGATTAGTGCTTTTATAAGATTTCTAAGTGTGTGAATAACTGGGTCTCTGACTCTTGTGCCTTCTTGTGGGTTCTTTACTTCCTACAGGTTTATCTTATCAAATGTTAATGTAATGGATTTTATTTTTAATCTTTTTGTATTATATTTTATTATATTTATAAAAGTAAATAACTGACTGAATGAAAACCTAGTTTCTAGGTTAAATGTTAACAACTGAACTGCTATTTATACCTGCTGGGAGTTGGGAAATTAGTTTTCTCCCATAGAGTGACATTGGATACATCAACAACATGACAGACCTAATGTTCAGAAGTAGTTGACAAACATATAATTGATTCCACAGTGCGTTAGTGTTTTAATTATTTTGTTTGGTTGCACTGTAGGCGTTTTTCCCTTTCTCTTTGTGTGTTATATTTTGTTTTCTATATTTGGGAGGTTTGGGTGTATTTTTTTGAGAAAAACTTAAAGTTGAGAGGATAGGGAGGATGAGGAGAAGAATCAAAATATACTTAAATTTAAAATTGTTTTAAATAAGAATATAATAAAAAGGAAAAAGGAACAAAATAAAAATGTTTATGAGAAAAATTTAGTTGAATAACTAATTAAATGATCACATTTTTAAATAAATATTAAGCATAATTTCTAGAGCAAACTATCAAAAGATAGTAAAAAATAATCCTACACTATGGGCCACACCTGTGGCTCAGTGTAGTGATGGAGAAATTAGAGTGGAGAGATAGAAAACAAAGAGAAGCAGAATGGTTTGTTCACTATGAAGAGCACCAGAAATGGAGATGCAAAGGTGGTTGCTATTCTTGCTCTTTGGGAAATAGTGAATTACACTGTCCTTCACTAGAGGCAATAACCAATGCAAGTGCCAGTGGCCTATGCCTTCATCCTTGAAAAAAAACAGCCACTATGTGAGAGAGGCATACTCTAAAGTGAGGTGGAACTGTAACATGAGGGTGGAGAGAAACAGCCTGATGTGACTAGCCTACACTGAGAGCATGGTGGGGTTCTAGTCCTGAGCCACTATTGACAGACAGGTCTGGATCCTTCACTCTGCAGCAGCAAGGGCCAATGTTGATGTACATGGCCCACATTACCACCAAAGTCCATGCAGATGGCCATACAGATATCCAAAGGCTGAGCAGGGCTTTACCTGCCCCTTGTCTAGACAGTATGTGAAACCTGGTCTAGAGAAAAGGAGAGCTGACCTTGTCCTTTGCTGGATGCAGCGCTCTGGAGAGTAGACAACCCCAACATCTACACACACACACAAGGCCTAGGCACCTGGTGGTGAGGTCGAATATGAGACCTTGCTCTGCTCCTTGCCAGTCATACTATGCTGAAGGCCTAGGAGAGGTGGCTCTGCCCTTTGCCCAGGGAGTATGGGATACCTCTACAATCTCTTCTCATCTTTTGCTGCATTTGAGAGAGTGGACCCTGGACAGCACAGTAGAGGCACCCTGGTGGCAGGTCTGTCAGTGAGCTGGTCCTGAGGGCATGAGCCTATAGGATCAGGCCCTACCCCTAGATGCATTCAGCAAGCTGGAGAGCAGTCTTAGTCAGGGTTTCTATCCTGCACAAACATCATGACCAAGAAGCAAGTTGGGGAGGAAAGGGTCTATTCAGGTTACTCTTTCATGTTGCTGTTTATCACCAAAGGAGGTCAGGACTGGAACTCAAGCAGGTCAGGGAGCAGGACCTGATGCAGAGGCCATGGAGGGATGTTACTTACAGACTTGCTTCCCCTGGATTGCTCATTTTGCTTTCTTATAGAATCCAGGTCTACAAGCCCAGGGATGGTACCACCCACAATGGGCCCTTCCCCCTTGATCACCAACTGAGAAAATGTCCCACAGTTGGATCTCATGGAGGCATTTCCTCAATTGAATCTCTCTTCTCTGTGAATACTCCAGCTTGGGTTAAGTTGACACACAAAGCCAACCAGTACAAGAACTGACTACTTTTCACCTGGTCAGCATGGGAGAAGAGGTCCCAAGGACATATGATTTGGAGACCTACATTCCTTCATTAGCTGTAATGCTCAGGAGAGTGTGGTCCATATCTTATCTGGGCAGCACAGTAGAGCGAGCTGTAGTGGAGGCAGTATGGCTGAGCCAGCCCTGAGGGCATGCAAGCATGAGAGATGGGCCTGCCCATTACTGGTAGCAGCATTCTGTTGAGCTGGCCTCTTGCTTGCCAGGGAAGTGAGGGAGACATAGAGCTAAACAGTGGATGGAGCTTGGGAACTCTTATGGAAGAGCTGGGGGAAGGTTTGAGGACTTGGAAGAGAATAGGAACTCAACAGGAAGAAGAAAAGGGCCAGCCAACTTGTAACCTTGGGGCTCTTGGAGTCTGAACCACCAACTAAAGAGCATACAAAGTCTGGGCAACTCCCCTCCCTGCCCCCTGCACACATGTAGCAGATGTGCATCTTGATCTTCAAGTGAGTACCTAACTACTGGAGTGTGTGTGGTTGGGCTATCCCAAAAGCTGTTGTCTGTCTGTGACATATATTCTTCTAGCTGGGCTGCCTTGTCTGGCCTCTGTGGGAGAGGATATGCCTAGACCTGAAGAGACTTTATGTGCTAGTGTTGTGGATAATCAGGGGGTCCTCTACCTCTCACAGAAGAAAGGGAGGGAAGGATGGGGGAAGGTACGGTATGTGGCTGGGACTTAGGGTGTGGAAGCAAATAAATAAACAAATAAGTGGAAAAATTAAAATTACTCAATATTTAAAGAAAATCAAATAATAGAGATTGGAAAATGCAAGCAAGAAAACAATTTAATTGTAAATGTCTAATGGTATTTCTAAAATTTTGAAGTAGTGAAAAATTCAACAGACAACAATATATAGTGTATATATTATATATAACATTATATATAATATATAGAGATTGGAATATAGACACACATTATATATATATGTCTTAGTTAGGGTTTCTATTGCTGCACAAATATGACCAAGAAGCAGTTGGGGAGGAAAGGGTTTATTCTGCTTACATTTTCCACATTGCTGTTTATCACCAAAGGAAGTCAGGACTAGAACTCAAGCAGGTTAGAAAGCAGGAGCTGATGCAGAGCCATGGAGGGATGTTCTTTAATGGCTTGCTTCCCCTGGCTTGCTCAACCTGCTCTCTTATAGAACCCAAGACTACCAGCCCAGAGATGGTCCCACCCACAAGGAGCCCTCCCCCCTTGATCACTAATTGTGAAAATGCCCCACAGCTGGATCTCATGGAGGCATTTCCCCAACTGAAGCTTCTTTCTCTGTGATAACTCCAGCTGTGTTAAGTCGACACAAAACTAACCAGTACTATATATATATATATATATATATATATATATATATATATATATACACACACACACACACACACACACACACACACACACACACACAAACGTTTGGCACTGTTACTATTAACACAGATGTTGAATATGTGATAAAACTAAATGCATAAAAACACTACTATGTTCAACCATTGGAAGACACAATGATATTCTTGTAGACATTTTGTTTCATATTGCTTTATTTGGGTGTTTTTTGTCTTACTGGTCTTGTATATTATAGTTTACAATTTTGTGGTTTATTGTTTGTGGGTACGTGGGTGTGTTTTTTCTCGATAGTTTTGTTCATTTAAAATATTCTGATACGTTTTTGCTTGATTATTAGCCTATTTGTTTAAAGAGATAGTAGAATTGGGTAGGTATGGAGGTGGGGAGGATCTGGGAGGACTTTTTGGGGCGGGAACCCCATGATCAAATTATATTGTATTCATATATTTTCAAGAAAAAAAGAAAATAGTGCTCATTGCCTCTAGTAATTAGGGAAATTAGGAGTATGAAAATAAAAATTATGATCCAATATGAAAATAGTTTTTATTAGATAAGGATATTATAATTGACAAACTTTAAAATTTTGAAATTGTCTCGAGATGCCAAAATACAATTCATAGACCACATGAAGCTCAAGAAGGAAGGCCAAAGTGTGGATGTTTTTGTCCTTCTTATAAGGGGGAACAAAATACTCACAGGAGGAAATATGGAGGCAAAGTGTGACTCAGAGACTGAAGGAAAGGTCATCCAGAGACTGCCCTACCTGGGGATCCATCCCATATACAGTTACCAAACTCAGAAACTATTGCAGATGGCAAGAAGTGCTTGCTGGCAGGAGCCTGATATAGCTGTATCCTGAGAGGCTCTGCCAGAGCCTGACCAATACAGAGGTGGGTGATTGCAGCCAACCATTGGAGTTAGTACAGGGTCCCTAATGAAGGAGTTAAAGGACTGAAGGAGCTGACGGAGTTTCCCACCCCATAGGAAGAACAATATCAACCAATCAGAGCCTCCCAGAGACTAAACCACCAACCAAAGAGTACACATTTGTTACATCCACTCCAGTAGTGACAAGCGGGACAGGCCCCCAAAAGCCTGGGTGCTGTCCTGAGGTAAAAAGTTCATGGAAACTTTGTCTCCTGGAATCGTGGCATCCTGTATAACAAATGCTCCAATGTCCTTGCTTTAGTTGGCAAATGGATCTGTGTGCTTTCCCTTAATATTGCTTTATTGTAAGTACTCCTAAGGTTTGACTTTTTGACATAGCTAAGTTAGATTCCAGGCAATCCTTGAGCCTACCCTGGGCATGGGTAGCTAAGTCATTGCCCTACACAGGGATCTACCATTCTCTAGGGAGAAGGAATTTTGTGATCTAAAGAGGAACCAGAGTAGATACTTAGAACCCTAGATAGCTGAGTTACACCCATACACAAGTATTTACAATGGCCTAGGGGGAAGGTGAACTATAGGAACTATGGCAAGGGCATGAAGCCCTTGCCTCTGGCTTGTAAATTTAAGCTGACTTTAGGTGGAGCTGTTTTTGATCACAGCTGTTAACATTGAATTTTATCCCAATTGGTTTCTGACAGTCCTTCTGTGTTTGCATTCCTCTGTTTTGTGTAACTTCCCTATTTTCTTCTGTATAAATAGTCTGATGCTCAATTTGACAAATTACATTCAGATATTACATGCTCTCTCATGTCGGTCTGTTTATTATTCACCGAATCCTCGCTCACCTGCAACCAGAGACCCATTCCATGCAGATAGGGTACCTCAGAAAAGTGGTAGTCTGAGGCAACATTGAGGAATCCATGGCTCCAGCCACATATGTAGCAGAGGACCTTAATGGGAGGAAAGGCCCTTGGTCCTATGAAGGCTCTATGTCCCATTGTAAGGGAATGCTAGGGCAGAGAGGCGGGATAGGGCAGGTGGGTGGTGGGACACTCTCATAGAAGTAGAGGGAGAGGAGATGGGCTTTCCAGAGGGGAAACCAGGAAGGAGGATAACATTTGAAAGGCAAAGAAATAAAAATATCCAATAAAAACATTTAAAAAATTGAAATTGTAAGAGGGAACAAACCTGTTAATATGGTAGTTGTCACAAATAAAATATTAAAAGACCATTTCTCTGTCTAGGCTATTATACCTAAAATGCTACTGTGAAATACTCTACCATTAAGACAAGAGTAAGGCCAGCAACTCTCAGGAGATCTTTAGGCTTTCAGAGGCAGAGTGAGGCTATGTCATCGGTCTGCTTTGTTTTGATCCTCCATTTTCCAGGACTGAGTGTCTACTAATTTCTTAGTTTCTTTGGCATATACATTATACAGACTCTGATTGTATAAACCAATGTAACAAATCCTCTTTTATATTTGTTTTGTGGTGCTAGGAATCCTGACTGTGCACACATACTATTGGCTATTCCTGTTTGTTACATTTATCTTTGCTCTAGCACAATGACAAAGTAAACCACAGAAGAATGGGTTAACTGTGATTCGACATTTCCTGGAAGACAGTGTGTGTCAGTTGGTCACATGGTGTGTACAGTTGTGAAACAGAGAAGCCTGAATGGTGGTGGTCACCATTCTCTCTTCTTTTGTCTATCTTTATACTACGTAGATCCAAGGACATGGGGTGGTCTCACTTAGATTTAGAGTATGTGTTCTTCCCCCATCAGGTAAGCCAAAATGCTATCACAGATGCACTTAAAAGTGCATCTCTAGGTATTTTCAAATCTAGTCAACTTTAGCCATGAACAATAAACATCATTTTTGTGCTAATACAGTAATTAAATTTTGAATATTTAAAACAATCTTTGAATTATTCTATAACACACTAACAATCAAGTGTATATTGTTTTAGCTTAAATAAAATACTTTTATCAAAGAAACTGGATGGGATGGTGAATCAAAATCTCAGGGTATACAAGGATTGTGATAATCTCTCAAAAATGTTTTACTGGAACATTACATTTCTATGAGGTAAAAACAATGGTTAAATGCAATTGTATGTAAATAATGAATAGATACCTTATTAGGGCCAAAGACAGAAATAATATCAAACAAATAAATTTACTATTAATAATTTTCAGAGTGAATCTTCTCTTTGACTTGCCCTGAGTAAGAAGGTTGCTAAATTTTGGACAGTATAAAACTTCAACTGCTGACTTTGCAGTTGACAAATAACCTTTGTGGGCTGTCATCATCTTTAAACCATCCCACTGGAGTCTGCTTAAATGCACTATGCAATATTTATTTTATTTTATTTTATTTTATTTTATTTTATTTTAGCTTAATTGTTCAGAATATTTCGTATTGTCAGAGAAGGAACAGCAACCAGGCAAACAGAATGAGACTTGTGGTACTTTTAAGCAGCTTTCTTTCTGCTTACTTTTCATGCTAAGATCTAGTTGTCTTGACATTGCTTGCAGTTTTTTGTTTTGTTTTGTTTTGTTTTTGTTTTTGTTTGGCTTTAAAGCATGGTGAATATTGTAACTGTAACTAGAACAGGGACTTTGCCTTAAGAAAAATGCTGAAGTTAGTGTAATCCCAATTCTAAGTAACTTCTGTTTGTCAGGACACTGGGGTTTTCCATGACCTGGGGAAGGTAGAAGGTTACTTTACAGATTTTTTTTCCAATCTGGAGCTTATCTCTATGAAACCCAGAACTTTACTCCATATTAGGAACAATCACTGACAAATATTAGAAACTTAGAAATTTGACTATTACAAATTATTTCATAGCAAGCTATTTTTTTTTTTCGTAACTACTATGGAGGATGGAGATTGGAGAGGCTTGTTCATTGTGGTTTTAGAAGGAGTCATATATATTAAGTCTATTATCTACCACATGGGGACTTTATAAGGGAATTCTGTTGAGAGGTTGGGGTATTTTGAAACACATCCTGGGCTATATCTTTGGGAACCAAAAAATAAGCCCAACTGTAGATCCTAACTCTTAGCACAGACTGTGAGGACAAGGAAGACACAGTGAGCTACGTTAGAAATAAGAGAGCTGTACGGAGGAAGAAGACGGCAAACTCAGGGAAGAAAATAGAACCGTGTTCTTCACAGATGGTCGAGTAAATGCTCAGAGCCTGTCACAAACTATTACTTTCGTGCTATTTTGATTTCTGGGGAATTGTGATGTTCTCTAATCTAGTGCTTGATGAACCAGATGACTCAGTGATAAAGATAATCCTGAGTTCAACCCCAGAAACTCAGATAAAGGTGGAAGGGAAATCCTGACTCCACAAAGTTGTCCTCTTTCCACAGGATTGTTGTTTTGGGGGCCCATGCCATATGCACACACACACACACACACACACACACACACACACACACAAGCAAAATTAAATACTTTAATTTAAATTAAAAAGTCAGAAAAGAAATAAAAACTTCCATTCCATTCCATTGTTATCATATATGATGCTCGGTTTTACATAGGGTTTCAGGAATAACTTTAAAACAGAACTTTTATAGTCTCTTATCTTTTGAGTCTCAAGTTGGTTTTGAATATGAAATAAGAGACCAATTTCATCCTTTTGTATCTGTAGCTATAGTAATTTCTTTCCCACTGCATGTTCTTATCATCTCTATTGGAGATTATTTGGTCAAAATATGTAGATGTAATATGTATAGGTCTCTATTCTGTTGCTATATTTTACTCTTTCTGTTTTATTTCTTCCTTCTGCTGAAAACAGATTCTTTTCTCACTCAATATATCTTGATTAAAACTTCCTTCTCTCTCCAGCCAGCTCATCCCTACATTCCCTTTATTCTGGTTTCACTCCTATTCAGTTTTATACTAAAAAAGAACAGGGTTCTACACAATAAAAACAAAACCTTGTTATATGAAAAGAAAGATAAATAAAGATTACCAGAAAGCATTGTGTTAAGTCTGGTCAGAAGGCAACCCAACAGAACGAAATGGGACCCAAGAACAGTCACAAGAATCAAGTCCTACCTGTCCAAACACTCCACTCGGAAGACCTATAAAAATACTAAGCTGAAATCTAAAATACATATGCAAAAGACCTGGTGCAGACCTTTGTAGGCCCTGTCCTTTGTCTCTGTGTGTTCATTTGAGCTTTACTTGGCTGTTGCAGAGGGCCTTGTTCTCCTGATGTTCTCCATTCCCTCTGGCTCATACATTCTCAGCCTCCACTTCCCCGAGCTCTGGGAGAAAGAATTTGGTGAGGGCATCTTACTTAGACACTTTACATAATGTCTGGCTTTTGGTTTCTGCATCTGTTACCATCTGCTACTGGAAGAAACTTCACAAATCATGATGGATAACACTGATCTATAACAGAACATCATTAGAAATCACTTCATTAAGTCACTTCATTAATACTTGTTTGTTGGTTTGTTTTTTTTTTTAAGGTCAGTAGTCCTTGGTTTCTGGACTATCTGACTTCTGGTTCCTGGTCACTGAAGCATTATAGGGTACGGATTCCATTTTGTAGAGTGGGCCTTCGGTCAAACTAAATGTTGGTTGGCTACTCCTACAAGTTCTGTGATACCATTGCCACAGCATGTTTTGTAAACAGGATAGATTATAGGTCAAAAATTTTGTGACTGCTTTTGTGTTTGCATTCCTCTTTTGGTAGCCTGCAGAGTACTTTCTCTCACCAAAACCACTAGAATATAGGGATGAAGGCTCCACTTTGGTACCTGCTTGACTTGTCCATGTTCAATGAGTGAGTTGTGTGTGTGTGTGTGTGTGTGTGTGCATGTGTGTTGTTTTCAGCAATGGAGCCCCATTGTCAGTTTGTGGAGAGCAATCCATTTTCCTAGTAACAGCCTGAGTTGCTTGGGGATTTCCTTGGGATCCCCTTGGCTAACTCAATTGAATGCAACTAAGTCCTACTATTGAGTGCAGTGTTGAGTAACAAGAGATGGCCAGTTGAGACTCAGTGTTCATCATTGGTAAGAGAACTCATTACAATTACCTTCATATATTTTAGGAAGTTTCCACTGCAATAGCTTTCTGTAAATATCTCAAATGCCCCTCAGTTCTAACTGTTTCTCCCTGAATTCCTTCCCTCAATTCTATGTCCCCTCCTTCTCATTAGTTGATCCTTTAATTTAGGTTCCCAACTTCTCCCAGTCCACTCATAAAGTCAATTATACTTCTCCATCACAGAAGAGATACTTGTGTCCCCATCCCCTCCCCTGGTACCTTCTTTTATGCCTACCTTTTCTGGGTCTATGGATTGTATGTTAGTTATCATTTATTTAATGGTTAATATCTATATATAAGTAAATATATAACATATAAAGCTGTCTGGGTCTGGATTAGCTCACTTAGGATGTTTGTTTTTATTAGTTCCATTCATTTGCCTAAAATTTTCTTTTCTTTTTCTTCTAATTAAATATTTTCTTTATTTACATTTCAAATGTTGTCTCCTTTCCTAATTTTCCCTCTGAAAATTCCCTAGCCCCTCCCCCCTCCCCCTGCTCCCCAACCCACCCACTCTCATTCCTGGTCTTGGCATTCCCGTATACCGGGGCATAGAACCTTCACAGAACCAAGGGCCTCTCCTCCCATTGATGACCGACTAGGCTATCCTCTGCTACATATATAGCTAGAGCCACAAGCTCCACCATGTGTTTTCTTTCATTGGTCGTATAGTTCCAAGGAATGCTGGGCATACTGGTTAGTTCATATTGATGTTTTGCCTATGGGGCTTCAGTTCCCTGGGTATTTCTCTGACTCCTTCATTGGGGACCTTGTGCTCCATCCAATGGATAACTGTGAACATCCACTTCTGTATTTGCCAGGCATTATTGCCTACAATTTTCATGATGTTGTTTTTCGTTACTGCTTATTGACACTCGATTGTGTAAATATACCACATTTTCTTAGTTCATTCTTATATTGAGGGACATCTAGATTGTTTTCAGTTTCTGGGTATTACAAACAAAGCACAAAAGAACATAGTTAAGCAAGTGTCCTCATAGTGGGAGGGAGCTTCCTTTGGGTATATGCCCAAGAACCCAAGAACCTTATAGCTGGGGCTTGAGGTAGATGATTTCCAGTTTTCTGAGGAAACTCCATATTGATTTCTATAATGTTTGTACAAGTCTGCACTCCTACCAGCAATGGAACAAAGTTTCATTTGCTTCACATTGAATTCTGACTGAGCTGTCCTTTGTGTTATTGATCTTAGCCATTCTCACATATGTAAGATGAAATCTCAAAGTAGTTTTGATTTGCATTTTCATTTTGATTAGGGATGTTGAACATTTCTTAAATTTGTTTCTCAGCCATTTAAGTTTTCTCTATTGAGGAATTCTCTGTTTATGTCTGTGCCTCATTTTTAAATTGGACCATTTAGTTTTGGGATATATAGGTTTTGAGTTCTTTATTTTTGAATATTAATCTTCTATCAGATATAAAGTTGGTAAAAAAAAATATTTTTTCATCCTTCAGGCTGTCACTTGTCCTAATGCTGATGGCCTTGAGAAACTTTTCAGTTTCATGAGGTTATATTTATTGTTGTTCTTAAGTTGTGTGTTGTGTTCTGTTCAGGAAGTTGTCTCTTGTACCAAAGCTATTCCCCAATTTCTCTTCTATCATATTCAGTGTGTCTGGTTTTATGTTGAGGTGCTTGACTTAGTTGAACTTGACTTTTGTTCAGGGTGATAAGCATGAAACTATTTACATTCTTCTACATGCTTACATCTAGATTGACCAGCACTATTTGTTGAAGATGTTGTCTTTTTTTCCAGTGTGTATTTCTGCCTTAGCTATCAAAATTTCAGTAGTGTATGGTTTATGTCTGAGTTTTCAATTCCATTCTATTAATCAATATTGCTCTTTTAATGCCAGTACTGTGTGGTTTTTAAATTACTATTGTTCTGTAGTACAAATTCAATGTAATTAGGAATAGTTATACTTTTACTGTTCAAGAAAATTTTAATCATTCTCTTGGGGTTTGGGTAGGGGACTTGGTTTTCAATATTAGGTTGAGAATTATCCTTTTAAGTTCTGTGAAGATTCATATTAGAATTCTGATGGGAATTGCACTGTGTAGATTGATTTTGTTAGGATGAGCAATTTTACTAAGATAATCCTACTTATCCTTGAGTATGAAGAATCTTTATGATTCCTGATATCTTCTTCAACGACTTGATCTTTTTATTTGTACAAGTCTTATACTTGCTTGGTTAGAATAGTCCCACGATATTTATATCATTTTTTGTTATTTTGAAAAGTTTTATTTACCTTATTTTTTCTTAATCCAGCTACTTTTCTGAAGTGTTTACTATGTTTAGGAGTTCCCAGTTGAATTTTTATGGTATCTTGTAGGCTTATATGTTTCAAATCTATTTTAATAAAGGTTCTTTAATGCTTCAATCACCCTTGTAGCCCACCAACCAAAGGTAAGAGAGGATGATGGCAAATAGGATAAGGAGGATTGTGGGCCTGTTTAGATGTAGTACCTTGGGGCAATTCTAATTTTTGTTGTCTAAAGTCCAGTCCACTATGAAAGCAGAAAACACAAATAAGCAGCAGAAGTAGCAGCAGAAGCAACAGCAGCAGCACCTCCTTCCAGAAGAGACCAGAAGGCTCCACAAATCAACATGAATCCAATGAAGTGGGAAAAAGCAGCAGGAACACCATTAGAAGTTCTTTGGTACATTTCTCTCTCCAAAGTCAGGGCAAGCAAAGATCAGTCAAAAAAGCAATGTGAACCAATGCCAGCGTGTTGTCCACTCTCTGTTGGGTTTTACTTAAATTCTTTGCAAATATCATCTCAAGGGTTTGCTGAAGGAAAACATCACATGTCCTTTCACCATGTAGCTTTTAAAATCACTATGAGTCTGTTCTCAGAAAAACATCCTCTCACATGTCTGCTTCAGAGAAACATCATAGGTCAGTTTCCAGAAAAATATCACATGGCACAACTGGGTCTCCAACCAAACCAGAAATTTCCATTTCAGTTACTTATGTATATTATCATATCACCTGTAAATAATGATACTTTGACTTCTTCCTTTTCAATTAATATACTCTTGGTTGCCTTTAATACAATTTCCATCAAAATTCCAGCAATACTTCAAAGAATCATGAGGATGATTTTAAGTTTCATATGGAAACAAAAATGTGGGATATCTATATTTATTCTGAATAATAAAAGAATTGCTAGCAGTATCAGAATCTCTGACCTCAAATTGTACTACAGAACTATAATAATAAGAACCATGGTACTGGCACAAAAACAGACAAGTTGATCAATGGAATCCAATCAAAGACCCAGAAATAAATCCTCACATATACGGACACCTGATTTTTGATAGAGTAGCATGAAATCCATGCTGGAACACAGACATCATCTTCACCAAGTGGTGCTGTTCAAGCTCTAAGGCTACAATACAGAAAATCTCAAACAGAGCTATACTTATTTATTATACAGCACAGTAGATAATCCCAAATGGATCAAAGACTCAAACATAAACCAGATATATTGAACATTATAGAAGAGAATGGAGGGAATAGACTTGAACTCCTTGACACAAGTAAAGACTTTTTTTAACAAAACATGGTTAACACAGGCATTAAGAACAATAGTTCTTAATGATCTCATAAAACATAAAAATTTCTCCAAGGCAAAGAACAGTATCACTAGAACAAAGTGATAGCCTACAAAATGGGTAAGGATTTTTTCTACCTACTCATCTGACAGAGGCTTAATATCAAAATTCTGTTATAAATTTTAATATAAATATCAAAATATTTATAAACAACTCAAAAGTAAAATACAAAGAAAACAACTCAATGAATTAGTTCACATATAAATAGTGAGTTTTCAAAAGAAGAAACTAAAATGCGTGGGAAGCTCTTAAATGTTCAACAATCCTAGTCATCAGCAAAATGCAAATAAAAATTACTTAGAGATTTTATTCTATACCAATCAGAATGGCCAACATAAATAACACAAATGACAGTCCATGCTATTGAGGATGTAGAGTAAGGGAAAATTTTAGCCATTGCTGCTGGGACTGAAAACTTGTGTAGCCACTATAACAATGAGTGTAGCAGTTCCTTAAGAAGATAGTGATTGATCTATCTCATGGTTCAGTTAAACTGCTCTTGGGCATATACCCAAAAGACATTTTGTCCTACTACAGAGATACTTGATCAACCATGTTCATTGCCGTTCTTTATTCATAATAACCAGAAATTTGAAACAACCTAGATACCTTCCAAGAGATGGTTGGATTGTGAAAATGTGGTATATTTACCTGGTGGAATATTTCTCAGGTTTTAAAATAGTAAAGTCATAAAATTTATAGGTAAGGGACAGAAGTAGAAGGAAATGTGGAGTGAGGTAACCACACAGCAAAAGACAAATTTCATATGTATCCATTTATATGTAGATGTTAGCTGTTAAGAAAAGTGAGCTATAGTCTGCAGAATCACACAGTTAGGTGTAGAGTGAGAGGCCTGGTAGGAGAGACAGATCTTCCTAAGAAGGGAAAAGAGAATAGATTGTTGTGGATTGACAAAGGAAAGACTGAAATTGAAGGATAAAATATGGAGGGAGAAGGAGTAGGGGAATGGGGGAGCATAGCTAAAATCAAGGTCCATTTGATGGAGATACAGAAATTAAATACAGTCAAAATATTTTATACATACAGGAAAGCAATCTAAATGAAACTGACAAAATATTGGAGGAGATAGAGACCTAAATAGACATCTCTCATCCCCAAATGATGCCTCAGGACAGAGAATGGGCTACATGTAATCAAGTGGTTGAACAAAGGGGTCCCTTGGAAATCTCTAAACAAGACAATCTGTTGCAATGGATATCATATGCTTTCTACAAACTTCTAGAAAGGCCCTATAGCCTGAACTCCCTGAACATGGAGAAGTTAAGCTAGTGCCTAACAAGAGCTTCACCCTTACATTCCAGTGTCTTTGAAATAGGCAAGTACTCTGCATTCTATCTAAGGATAAATACCAATCTAGCTAAACACCTTTGCATTTACCAAGGTATCCTGTCTGTAAGGTTCATGGAATTAATAGTAACACTAAGCTTATAGATGTATATGTAAACCCCTTGAGGTGGGAGTGGCCAGGCCCCAATGCCAGACTCTTCTGACTGTGCAGCGCAGCATCTCAAGACTCAGGAAGCCAAGTCTGCCCTACAGGGAAAAACAAACAAACAATAAACAAACAAGACAAAACAAAACAAGAAAACCTGAAGATTAGGCCACAGAATCCCACCAATTCCTGAGCTTGTCCTAAGATCAGGTCACAGAGTCCCACTAGTTTCTTAGCTTGTCCCAAAATCAGGCCACAAAATAGCACCAATCCCAGGCTATGTAGGAAAGTTCCAGGCCCTCACAAAGAAATCTTATACAATGCGTGCCTCCTGCTAAGTTGTTTGTTGTTTTTTTTACCTGAGCAGAGGCAGCCACCCCCTTGTCTTTCCCAATAAATTTCTTGGGTAAGGTTTGTTAGGCAGTGTGCAGATATTCCTTGGCTCCTGATTGCTATAATAACTTTCCCTTCCCAGCTGCAACATTTGCATTGTAGAAACCCTTCCCCTTGAAGCTGTAACACTTACAGTAACTAAGCGATATCTGATTTGAGCCTACTTCTTGAGATGGAACCCAAACACAATGCTATTAGAGTGATGATAAACATGAAACTAGATATCTCAGGGACAACTGAATAATGCTGTTCTACAAAATGAACAATAAAATGACATAAAGTGACATTCTGCTATATTCAAAGACTTGGTCAGCCAGAATGAGAGAAGTTACCCCCTTCAGAAGATGGAAACAAGGACTGATATCCATGTGCAGACAATAGACAGAGCACAAGAGACCTTGGACCACTGAGCTCTAAATGTGATGTTTTCATAAAATCCATCTTTTCATGGAGCCCTGTAGAAGATAAGGCAGAAAATGTTTTGTGTATAAATTATGGCTTCTGGTTTTGTGTTTTTATGTGATTCCTGAATGTGAAAATGAGTGTGTCTTTATGTAAGTATCTGCCCTGTCCCTTTCTTGTGCTTTTCCTCCCTCTTTCTGTTTGTTTTCATTTAATTGTATTAATATTCTTTAGGTGTCTTATTTTTTATAAGGAAAGACAGAAAGAGAATGGAATCAGAAGTCAGGGGTGATAGAGAGGAACTATCATATTGCGAATATATCATATGAAAAACATTGATTTTCAATAAAATAATAAATGCTTCTTTTTAGCTGAACATTCTTATCCATGAAGGAAATTTAAAATGAAACTACTCTGAGAATTCAACTTACCTTACTCATAATGGCTAAGAGGAGGGAAAAAAACAACACAACACAACAACCCCAACAACAAACAAACAAAAACAAATGAATGGAAATTGAGAAAGGGGACCACATACTAACTACTAGTGCAGGAGCCAACTCATATTTTAGAAATAAATTTGCCATATGATCCACTAAATTGCTCCAGGACACCTGAAAGGACTCTGCATCCTACTGTTGTGTAGGATATAGACTTTTCCTGGGAAGATCTTGGAGTAGACATTAGATGTCTACTCACCTCAAATTGGGAGTCTATGACAGACCAAAGTATAGATACCACCATATTTCAACTTGGTGAACTGTGAGTTTTATCGGGGTTACATATGTGAATATGGGTGAGGGGTTACTGACAACAGCAGAAATTACTCAAACACAGTTGCATCAGCAATGCCCTCACCATCATTGGCGACAGCTCTCAGAAGCTGGGAATCTGGAACACAGGGCTCAGCCTGAAGGCAGCTCAGCAGATTGGAGTGGGTCCTTTCCAGGTGCCTCAGTTGGTTTAAACATCTTCTAGGGAGCTGAGCTGGTTTCTCCTTTCACAGTTCAAAGTCTTCTTTACAGCTTGTCTGTCGTCTTGGATGCTAAGTTTCTCTGAGGGTGACTCTCAGCCAGTTGGCTTGTTTCCATATTGGGAAACAGAGGCCTAGACACCCTGGACAGTTTCAGGGACTCCCTGAAACTATTTTGAGTTGTAACTTCCTGTTTAGGAAGTTTCCCTGCAGGATGTATTGTTTCAATCTCAGAGGAAATGAATATAAAATATCTACCAAATAGATACCTAAGGCTATTTTCATTGCTGCCCTACTCATAATAACCAGGAAACAGAAACAGCCTAGATGTGCATTAGCTGATAAATGCATAATGGAATACAGTTCATGTACACAATGGAATATTAGTAGTAAAAATATGGAATATTGAAATTCAAAATAAATGGACAGATCCAGAAACAATGGTTCTGAGTGAGGTAACTCAGGCCCAGAAACACAACTGCTGCATGTTCTCTCTCACGTGTGCATGTTAACTCGGAATCTTTAGATAAATGTGTTTTAGTTGATTTACACAGCAAAGTCAGAAAACTAGTAAGACTATGAAAGAATCTTTAAAAACATGATATAAAGAGTAAGGGGAGAATAATAGAATAGGAAGGGTTTATGGAGTGATGGATGAAAGGTCAGGGGAGGGTGAAGAGGGATAACTAACAAAACCCTTTTTAAAAGCTTTATAGAAATCTACTACTTTAGATTCTTCCTAAAATATATACATATATTAAAAGCATTTAAATGGAGTTGTCATGTATCAAGAGAACCATTGTCTATCAAAGAAAAGGTCTAGTGCCAGATAAGGGCTACCTGGTTCCAATTTGTAGGTTATTAGGTCCTGTAGTTGACTCTTAAACCTTACAAGATATTGCAGTTGTTCTTGGATACTGTCCAGAACCTGGTTGTAAGACTCTATTGCTGAAGACATTTGAGTCATAGAACGTGGAGAAATCAAGCTAATGCTGGTCAACTCCAGCCCTGCTGGCTATGTTTTAAGGTTTCCATATACACTACTGGGAAGAAAAGTAACTATCAATCATAACATCTATAACATCTACAAACCCTGTGTGCTACTCCCACAGATTTTACCGGGGTGATGTTTGTCTTATAGTCATGCCAGCTGATTACTTTATACCCATGACATCTATCGCCAGTTATCTAAATAAATGAAAGCTTTCACTTCCATAGATGTTTTAATCAAAATATTACATAAATGTTGCGGATATCATATTTGCTTCTCTCTGAAATTCATGAGTCATACCTGTTTTGTCTGGACCTCCATCAACACTCCTATCTCCCAAGCTGCCATAATAAATGATCAGTCCTTGAGAAATCAATGGCATGTTTTTAGCTCAGACCTCTAAGACTGCCCTTTCCAAATAACATTACAGCAATATCCTACTTACAAGTAGAAATTTCTATTCTAGTTTGCTATCTGTTGCTCTGAAATAAAAACCTGACCAAAAGAAATATGTGTGTATGTCAGTGGTGGTTATTTTAATGTACAAGTTACAATTATCACCAAGATAAGCCAGAACTAGAGCTCAAGACTGAAATTTGGAGGCAGGAATTGAGTGTGAGATGATGGAGTAATGTAGCTTACTGGCTTACTTAATGTTGCTTTCTCATACAATTGAAGATTGCCTACCCAGGGATAGCATAGCCTTCAGTAGTCTACAACCACCCCCTGCCCCACAAACACTAATCAAGATAATGTCTCATAGATATGGCTACAGGCCAATGTGATGGAGACATTTCCTCAATTTGTTTCCTCCTCCAGGTGAATCTTGTTTGTGTCAAGTTAACAAAAACTAAGTAGGACACTACTACTGTCATGATACCAAAACCAGTTATGAAGATTCCATAAAAAAAAAAGAAAATGACAAACTGATATCCCTGATTAAACCTTTATAAAATATTTGTGAACAAAATTTAAGAATGCATCAAAAAGTTCACTCACCATAAGTAGGCTTCATTGGAGATGCACAGGAATGGTTAACTATATATAAACCAATAAGTGTTGTAAATAACATAAATGAATCCAAGAAGAGAAATTATATGATTGTTTGATAGGTGTAGGAAAAGTTTTGACAAACAACACTCTTCCAGCAGTATTCAGATGGGAAGGGACATATCTCAACATTAAAATGGACATATCTCACATAAAAATGTCAAGAAGGGAGGAAGGTATAGAGGGAGATAGTGGAGGAGAATGAGGAGAGAGAGGAGGAGTACAAGAAGGATAATGAAAAGAAAAGAGAGTAGGAGACGAGGGAAGCTTTTGCATTTATATGTGCAAAGGTTGTATTTAACATCATTTGAGTAAAAATGATAAGTCTGTGCAAGTTATCTACTTAGTATAGGGCTCAAAGATTCACTAGGAAAATGACTGAGCAAATGGAAGAAATGTGAATAGCAATGAGAAGTCAAACTTTCTTATTTGCAGGTATCATGATTCTACAACTGAGCCTAATGCTCTATCATGGCTATGAATATCAATAATTAATGTTGAGAAAACGATCACTATACAAATGCTATATAGATTCAATGAAATCCAACCCCCCATTGAAAAACTCAGAGTCCTTAAGCTTTGCCTTGGCCTTAAAATGCTCATGTCTACAGGAACACCACTCTGGTATTTCAAGAAGCAATTGAAGCCAGGAACTGTTGGGAAGTAAAGGCCAACTGGTAATTGTATCACTCCTAGTTGGCAAAAGTGGGCTACTAAGTGCAGATCTTAGGATGATATACTGGGTCTTTGTAGTTTTCTATGGCTGGAGAACTCAGGTGACATTTAATATTTCCCTCTCCTTCTACAACTTCTTCTCCCCCCTTTCTTCTCTTGTCTCCCACTCTTGTCTCATTATCCTTCTTATACCCCCCTCTCTTCATTCTCCTCCACCATCTCCCTCTATACCTTCCTCCCACCTGGCCTTTTTTATATTTTGGGGTCTTGTCCCACAATAAGATCACCTTAGAGCTTGCTATACTGCTGAGGTTCACTTTGAACTCATGATTCTTTCCAATGAACTCTTGCTGGATCTTCAGCTGTGCTCTTCTATACCTAGAGTAGCCTTCCCTCCTTCCATCTTTTCTTTATATTTTATTGAAAACAACTCTCTCCTTTAGAGGCTGCCATGTGATCCTGTCTATTTCAAGAAGCAATTGAGAAATTCTCAGATGGCCTCCCCTTTTACCCTCTAAGGTTTGTCTTTTGTGCCTAAGTGGAAAAAACTCCTTGGTTTAAGGAATCACATGATTGGTTAGGCTAACTAATCTAGCCATTTCATCTGAAGGCTATTTGTTGAAAACTTCATTGCATCTACAAAATTTCTTCACAGAGTTCTAAGCTCATTGATTGATTGACTGTTAGATAGTGTGTATCTCCCAGTAGCTGGGAACCTTGATATTTTTACTTAGTATCACCTTGGAATTTTTCTTACTACAAGAATTTTAACATTGTTCAGCAGTAGTGAGTTTGTTTGGGATTTATTCCTCTGTGTTTATAGGGCTTGTAGTTCACTGAGATATTGGATTGTGGGTTGCTTTCTCAGTTTGGACCTAGCTCACCCTCTATCTCTTCCACCAAAGTAGCTCCGCTCCCCCCCCCCCCCAACTAGTTCTGTCTTGTGATTGTGAGAGTCAACCAGACACACATTAAACCAATCCATGAAAACAATTCTTAGGTTTTGTTACTTTTTACATTTATAATTTTCTCTGATTCTGTTTCTATAACTTTTACTAGCATGCCCTTCATGTTTATGTTTTTACTAAAACCATCAAAAGAATCAATTTTATAGTTTCTTGACATTCTTTCCTATAAAGAAAAAATGTGATTTCAGAAGCTAGACAGTGTAAAACCTTTTTAAAAAAAAATTCTTTCTTACTGATTAGAATTTTGACTTTGAAAATTTGAGGGTAAACAGAGCTAACCTGACTGGACGAGAAGGGGAAGAAGCATAAGGTCCACTGGATTTCATGTGAGTTCTATACGCTTCAGAGGAGACAGGGTAGGAAGAACATTCAAAATTAACTTAATGTTTTAAATATTGAGTTGATGCTTCTAGGATGTACATGTGGGACTGTTCCGTTCAGCTTCTTTGCAGCATCCCTAATTTTCTATCATTTATAGTCCGTACATTTTTAGTTCCCCAAATTGGAGAATGACTTTTGACCCTGATGTTCCAGTGTTCAGATGGACAACAAAGCAGGGTTGCATTATGATTGCAACATGAGAGGAGTAATAGTGCCAGGGAAGGTTTCTGTCCCACAAGTTAATGAGAAAGGTGGCAGAGCCCTCACTTGAGGTAGGTGGTCTATGGAAGTGCCGGTAGAACATGGTTAATAGAAAAAAGAGAAGACTTTTTTCAGAACAGACAATGCCAAGTTATACTCAATTTTTAAAAATTTTCATCTAATCTGAATATATGGACTAACAGGGTACAAGTATTTGTTTAATCAAAGTGTAGTTTGTCTATGATTGTACAAGTAACTATATGAACCTACAAGCTTTATGTTTAGTATTTGGTGAGCTGCAAACAATTTTAAGCATTAGACGAATTGGTTTGTAAGTTGGAAAAGAGTGGTTATTCTATTTCATTGAAAGTTTCTAAATGACCTGTGTTGTGGGCGTTAGCCTTAAGGTTGATCAAATGTTATCTCACACTTTATCTTGTCTTAATACTGTTGCCACTACTCTTTGCAAATGGAGATAGAACAAAGGTATTTCTTGGTCTTTTTTTTCATGTGCCCTAATTAGGTTCCTAAATGTTTCTGCTCTTCTGGTGTTCTGTGGTGAAATAGAAACTCACTGCTCTCATAAGGGATTTCCTTTTTTGCCACTGCTGCAGACTTTATCTGACATTTTGTAGTAAATTCTGTTCCACAAAGCATCACAGTTGCATAACCAGTTTCAACAATGGCTTGATCTTAGAACTCAATTGCAAGTCACTATTACTAATGCCATCACTGTACCTCACATGGTTTACCTACCTTTGTCTTACTGCTCCATAGCATATATATGGTATGACTTTCAATATCAACACACTCAAATCTGCAGGAGATTTATCATGGGATACAAGACTCTGTGCTTTGGATTCTTTTGTATTTTGTTTGCTTATTGTATTTATTTACCTGTTCCAGAAGATGTTGAAGAACCCTGGAAAGTGAGAATCATCAGTGCTATTATAAAAATGACTTCATTTATGGTAATATTTTTTTTTACTGGGGAATTGGGATGCCATATTATAAGTATATTTGAAACTTCTTTTATTTCAATATGTTTGAAAGAGATTTAAGTTTCCTTTATGATATATAAACCAGACAGTCGTAGTTTTCATTTAATCACTAACATGCTCTCTGATTGTCTACAGTGGAGGGATACACAGAGCTTGCTAAAGACTAAATGTTGTGATATATCAACATCAGTATAAGAGAAATAGTATTGTCTAAAAGGAATATTTTGGAATTATTGAGAAGTCTGGATGTGATGCTTTTGACAGTATCTAGACTCACACATTCTTTGTAACCTCACATATTATGCCCATCAATTTAAAATTTTGGTGAATTTAATCACTTATTATTTTAGCTATTTTTTTTCTTTTAAAGTATTTCACAGATTTATCTTCTTTGTAATACTGAGACCTCAAATTAAATTTTCATTTACATTCATTTGTCCATATTAACTGGGTGATCAGTTTTCCCTGTGATGATAATTTCATTACAAGTTAATACAATGCATATATTTATAATTAGATAAAATGTTTTAATATCATGCAGAAGTGATAGTATATTTATCTAGTTTTCTCAGATCTCTTTACTGCATTTATTTGTGGAAGACAATTGACTCTCCCTCCTGGATTTGCAGTAGTCTCTTGTGATATCCTTTCCACATAATCTGCTGGAGAGCTGCACTGTGTACTCACAAGTAGAATAGATTAATTTTTAAGTTGAAGTGCATAGTTCGACACTCCTTGACAAGTCTCAAAGACCCTGGCTCAAAAGCCACTTTGTGAGATTTACTGATGCTCTTACCTCCCTTGATTCTTACTTACTGCAATTCAGACTTCTTCTTCTTCTTCTTCTTCTTCTTCTTCTTCTTCTTCTTCTTCTTCTTCTTCTTCTTCTTCTTCTTCTTCTTCTTCTTCTTTCTTCTTCTTCGTTTTAATGGAGTGATATATTTGAACACAAGTCTATACCAGATTTGAACAGAGAACACACCAAGTTACTTTTAACCAACTTATGCTTTTGTCTGGAAGCTGTATGAATACAGAGATAAGAGGAAGCTTAAACAGAAGATAGTGAGAACAATAAATAACAGAGATAAAAGGAGTGTGGCAAAGGAGGACAGTGGTACCTAAGCCCTGCTGAGGAATTGCTACCAGCGTTTCTATCTAGACATCTAACACATCTTGTTCTCAGAGTCCAGGGTTCTCTGGGTCATCCTGGGGTGTGTTTCATTTCTACTAAATAATGTTTCACTTTGTGTACTGGACAAGAGAAGAAGAGTTGGATGAGCCAATGCCTTTCAGTAGAGAAACCGTTGCATCTTTTTAGAATTTCTCATGAATCTAACTTTTACAATGGCTAAAACGTCTTTATCAATTGGGATGTATTCTGAAAACACACAATTGTTGACTTTTATTTTCTTAAGGTTCAAAGTATAATGACATATGGAAATATATATGCCTTTGCTTACTACATGTATATAGGAAAATATGAGTTCTTAAAATGGTCATCATAGTGACTAAGAAACTCCCACTGGATTTCAATAGATATACATTTTGCCATTGCCATGACTGAGTTATAATAGCCCAGATGGTTTCCATAAAGGTATATTTCAAACCCATTTCATGAAATAGTAATTAATATATTTGACCAAATAACATAAAAAAGTAGTCAGCAGTAATTCTTTCAAATTATACACAGTATAAGACAAAAGCACATAAATCTTATTTTTAAAATTTTTATTTATTAAAATTTCACCATTAATTTATTTATTCACTTTACATCTGGACCACAGCTACCCCTCTCCTCCCCTCCCCTGTGGCACACCCCTGTCCCCATCCTCCCTTTCCTTCTCCTTTGAGAAGGGCAGGCCCCTGCTGGGTTCAACCCACCCTGGCATTTCAAGCACTGCAAGACCTGGCACATCCTCTCCCACTGAGACCAGACAAGGCAGCCCAGTTAGCAGAATGCAATCCATAGGCAGGCTACAGATTCAGAGAAAACCCCTGCTCCAGTTGAAAGATCATAGACTTTGGATTGGCATTTCCTTGATGATTAAGAATGCTTTACCAATCCTAAATCTGATAGAGGACTAATATCCAATTTATACGAAGAGTTTAGGAAGCTGGACTCCAGAAATTCAAATAACCCCATTACAAATGGGGTACAGAGCTAAACAAAGAATTCTCAACTGGGGAATACCGAATGGCTGAGAAACACCTGAAAAAATGTTCAACATCCTTAGTCATCAGGGAAACGCAAATCAAAACAACCCTGAGATTCCATCTCACACCAGTCAGAATGGCTAAGATTAAAAATTCAGGTGACAGCAGATGCTGGCGAGGTTGTGGAGAAAGAGGAACACTCCTCCATTGCTGGTGGGATTGCAAGCTTATACAACCACTCTGGAAATCAGTCTGGCAGTTTCTCAGAAAATTAGACATAGTATTACCAGAGGACACAACAATACCTCTTCTGGGCATATACTCAGAAGATCAACCAACTGGTAATAAGGACACATGCTCCACTATGTTTGTAGCAGCCTTATTTATAATAGCCAGAAGCTGGAAAGAACACAGATGTCCCTCAGTAGAGGAATGGATACAGAAAGTGTGGTACATTTACACAATGGAGTTCTACTCAGCTATTAAAACCAATGAATTTATGAAATTCTTGTGCAAATGGATGTATCTGGAGGATACCATCCTTAGTGAGATAACCCAATCACAAAAGAAGTCACTAGATATTCACTCACTGATAAGTAGATATTAGCCCAGAAACTTAGAATACCCAAGATACATCTTGCAAAACACAAGAAAACCAAGAAGGATGACCATTTTGTGGATAATTAATTCCTCCTTAGAATAAGGAACAAAATACCCATGAAAGGATATAGGTACAGAGACAAAATTTAGAGCTAAGATGAAAGGATGGATTATCCAGAGACTACCCCATCCGGGAGTCCATCCCATCATCAGCCACCAAACCCAGATACTAATGCACATGCCAGCAAGATTCTGCTGAATGGACCCTGATATAGCTGCCTCTTGTGAGGCTATGCCAGTGCCTGGCAAACACAGAGGTGGATGCTCACAGTCAGCTATTGGATGGAACACAGGGCCCCCAATGGAGGAGCTAGAGAATGTGCCCAAGGAGCTGAAGGGGGCTGCAACCCTGTAGGTGCAACAACAATATGAACTAACCAGTACCCCCTGAGCTCTAGTCTCTAGCTGATTATGTAGCAGAAGATGGCCTAATCAGACATCATTGGGAAGAGAGGCNNCTTGGTCTTGCAANCTTTATATGACCCAGCACAGGGGAATGCCAGGGCCAAGTAGTGGGAGTGGGTGGGTAGGATAGCAGGGGGCAGGGGGAGGGTATAAGGAACTTTCAGGATAGCATTTGAAATGTAAATAAAGAAAATATCTAATAAAAAAATTGAATACCAAATACCAAATTAAAAAAAAAAAAGAATGTTGACATTTCTTTAAGTTGTCCTTGGCTATTAGAGATTCGTCTGTGAGAATTCTTTCTTTAGGTCTGTATCCCATTTTTAAATTGGATTATTTAGGGTTTTGGTGTTTAAATTTTGAGTTCTTTATATATTTTGGGTATTAGCCTGCAGTCAGATAAAGGATTGGTGAAGATGTAGGCTGCCATCTTGACCTATTTACTCTGTCCTTTGCCTTAAAGAAGTTTTTCAATTTCATGGGGTCCCATTTATTAACTGTTCAGCTTAGTGCCTGAACTAATGGTGTTCTGTTCAGCAAGTTGTTTACCAATGTGTTTAAGGATATTCCTCACTTTTTCTTCCGTTAGATATAGTGTATCCAGTTTAATGCTGAGGTCTTTGATATACTTGGTCTTGAGTTTTGTGCAAGGTGATAAATAAGGATCTATTTGTATTTTTCTACATGTAGACATACAGTTAGACAACCACATCTTGTTGAAGATCCTTCCTTTTATCCATTGTGTAGTTTCTGTTTCTTTCTGCCCACAGGTGTATGGATTTATTTCTGGGTCTTTGATTAGATTCCTTTGATAAACCCATCAGTTTTTGTACCAATACCACACAGTTTTTATTATTATTGCTCTGTAGTACGGCTTGAAATCAGGAATGCTGACACCTTCAGAAGTTCTTTTATTTTACAGGTTGCTTTAGTTATCCTTGGTTTTTCTGCTTTCTCATACAAATTTGAGAATTGTTCTTTCAAGTTCTATAAAGAGTCATGTTGGAATTTTGATGGGAATTGCATTGAATATGTAGATTGTTTTTTGCAACTAGCAATTTTTGCTATGTTAGTCCTACTGATCCATGAGAATGGGAGATAATTACATTTTCTTTCTTCAGAGACAAGACTTCAGTTCTTATCATATAGATCTTTCACTTTCTTGGTTGAAGTTACACCAGGATATTTTATATTAACTGTGGTGATTGTGAATGGTGTTATTTTCCTGTTTTCTTTTTCAGCTTGTTTATCATTTGTATAAAGGAGGGCTATTGGTTTTGTTGTTGTTTTTGTTTGTTTGTTTTTAAGTTTTGTATCCAGTCACTTTATTTAGGGTGTTTATCAGCTGAAGGAATTCTCTGTTAGAATATTTGGGGTCACTTACATATACTATCTTATCATCTGTGAATAGCAATAATTTGACTTCTTACTTTCTAATGTGTATCCCCTTGATTTCTGCTGTGTGTAGCTTTTGTTACCCTGCCTAAATTTTGGGAACAGACTTTGCTCCCAGCTCCCACCCACATTCCCTTAAATTCACAGATAAAAACAGACTCACACATAGGTGTCAATTTCAACTTATCTTTTTGGCACAATTGCTGGGTGCTATTTATCTCCAGCCCGGAGAAGCATGTCCTTATCAATACTCTTAGCTCAGTGTCTCTCTACCTGCTCTTAACTTTAGTTCCTCAGTTACATCTAGGCCCAGCTAACACTATCAACCACCAGCCTGTAGGAGCAGCCTGTGGCCACTTCGTCCAAGCTTTCACATGGCTGGTCACCTTTTCTCCCTCAGAAGCATGGCAAATTCTCTCTCTCTCATGGCTTCTTTACTGATAGATCAAGTACCAATTGGGGAACAGGACCTTAGCATCAGCAACACCCTTTTAGTTGTCTTCTTGCTCTAGCTAGAACTTCAAGTACTATATTGAATATAGAGAGAGAAAGAGTGGACAACCCTTTATGTCCCTGATTTTAGTGGAATTCCTTCAAGTTTCTCTCCATTTAGTTTGATGTTGGCTTTAACTTGCTTGTTATTGCTCTGATTATGCTTAGGTATATGCCTTGTATACCTTATCTCTATTACTACTTTTAACATGAAGGGGTGTTGGACTTTGTCAAAGGCTTTTTCAGCATCTAAGATAGAACAAAAACTGTCACATTAAAGTTGGGCAAGTCAAGCCACCAAAAAGAAAAATGTACAAGGGAAGACACAACTATCGGAAACCTACTCATTTGTACACTCATGAATTTCATGAAAAATGAAATAAAAAACCTAAAGTAGAAGCCAACACACACACACACACACACACACACACACACACACACACACACACACAACCTGGTACAGAACTCTAAAAGTCCTGTGCTTGCTGCTACAATCTCTGACTCTGTGAGTTTATATGAGGTTTGCTCACATTGTGATAGACAGCCTTTTTTTCTTGGCATCCTGGATCCCATAAAGTTCACACACTCTTTCTGCCCCCTCCTATGCAATGGTCCCTGAGCTCTGAGGGGAGGGATTTTATGGAGACATACCATTTAGGCTAACTATTCAAAATACTCTCATGCTCTGTGTAATGTTTGGCTATGAGTCTTCAGCAATGGTCTCTTTCTGTGAGTTTATGGAGAGCAACCTGTAGTCTTGAAAACAGCCTGAGTTGTTTGAGGATTCCCATGACACCCCTTTGGCCAACAACTTAACTTGATGCAATCCAAATACAATACTTATATTTTGTTTGATAACAAGAGCCAATCAGTCTGTACTGTGTCTCTTCCATTATTTGGCAATTTCATTAAGGTCACCTTCAAATATGTATATATTTTAATAAGTTTCTACTGTATTAGATTTCTGCACTGTCCCTCAAATGATAACTTTAGCTGTCTCTGTCACTTGATCCTCCCATCTCAGACCCCTCATCCATCCATAGTTATCTATTTTATTTCTCATTCATAAGGATATACATCTGTTTTCTTTAATCCCTTACTTTGAACCTATCCTCTGTGGTTTCATAGACTGGACCATAGCTTGGATATCATTATTTACAAGTGAATATGCACAAATATTCACAATACATACCATGCTCTTCTTTCTGTTTATGGGTTACCAAATTTAAGAGGTTATTTTCCTAGTTCCATTCATTTGCCTGCAAATTTCATGATATCATTTTTTTCTGAATATTACTCTATTGTGTAAATGTATTACAGTTTCTCTATCCATTCTTCTGTTACAGGGTATCTAGGTTGCTATAAATTTCCATCTATTATGAAGAAAGCCAAAGTGAACATGGTTGAGCAGGGGTCTCTATGGTCGGATGAAACATCCTTTTGCTATATACCCCAAAGTGGTACAGCTAAATCTTGAGGTAGTTCAATTCCCATCTTCCTGAGGAACCACTACACTGATTTCTGTACTGTCTGTACAAGTTTGTTCTTCTACCAGCAATGTATATATGCTTCTCTTACTCTGCACCCTTGTCAGAACAAGTTGTCACTTCTTGATCTTAGCTATTCTGACAAAATTTCAATGTAGTTTTGATTTGGATTTCTGTCACAGCTAAAGATATTATACATTTCTTTAAGTGTTTTTCAGACATTTGAATTTTCACTGTATTTTATCATAGAAGTCTTCACCTTGCTTACAGAGGGAAGCTGCATCATATTTTTACATTTTTGAGGCTACTGTGAAAAGTTTTATTTCCCTGATTTCTTTCTCAGTCCATTCATCATTTGTATATGGAAGGTCTGCTGATTTTTATAAGTTAATTTTATATCCAGCCACTTTGCTGAAAGTGTTTAGTAGTTGTAGTTCCCCAGGGTAACTCTTAGAATCATTTATGCATACTATCATAGTTTTCAAAATAACCATACTTTGATGATTTTCTTTCTAATGTATACCCCCTTGATCTCCTTCATTTGTGTTATTGCTCTAGCAAAGACTTCAAGTACTGTATTTTATTGATATGGAGAAAGAGAGAGAGAGAGAGA
>NC_034593.1:52566754-52575262 GCF_900095145.1 Mus pahari
AGAGAGAGAGAGAGAGAGAGAGAGAGAGAGAGAGAGAGAGAGAGAGAGAGAGAGAGAACAACCTTGTCTTGTGTTATTAGTCAGGGTTCTCTAGAATCACAGAACTTATGGGTAGTCTCTATATAGTAAGAGAATTTGTTGATGACTCACAGTCTGCAGTCCAACTCCCAACAATGGTCAGCAGCAGCTGTGAATGGAAGTCCAAGTATCTAGCAGTGACTCAGTTCCGCAAGGCATGTAGCTGAAGAAGAGAGAGAGAATAAATTTTCCTTCTTCCAATGTCCTTATGTAGGTCTCCAGCAGAAGGTGTTTCCCGGATTAAATGTATATATATTAAAGGTACCACCACACCTTTAATCCCAGATGACCTTGAACTCAGAGGTCTCCCTGTCTTAATCTTCTGGAATTTATAGCCACTATGCCTCAAGATCTCTATGCCAAGATCCAGGTCAGAAACTTGTACCTCTCAGCCTCCAGATTAGGATCACTGGTGAGCTTCCAATTCAGAATTGTAGTTCATTCCAGATATAGTCAAGTTGAGAACCAGGAATAGCCACTACATCTTGTTTCTGATTTTAGTGGGACTACTTTGAGTTTCTCTATATTTAATTTGATATTGGCTATAGTTTAAACTGACTCTATTATGTTTAGGTATGACCTTTATATATCTAATTTCTCCAGGACTTTTTATCATAGAGAGGTGTTGTATTTTGTCAAATGCCTTTTGTACATCTAAATGAAATGATGATTTTTTTCTTTCAGTTTGTTTATATAGTGGATTACATTTACTAATTTTCATATATTGAACTACCTCCACATCTCTAGCATGAAACTTAATCATGGTGGGCAATCGTTTTGATGTGTTCTTGCATTTGTTTTACAAATATTTTGTCGTTTCTCTTGCAAGTATTTTTTGCTAATATTTTTTTCAAATTTTTTGAAATTTGAAATTTTTGCATCTATGGTAATAATGGAAATGAATTATAATTGTCTTTTTTGATTACTATTTATGTAGTTCGTGTATCAGGGTAACAGGTCTCATAAAATGAATTGGGCAATGTTTCTTCTGCTCTATTTTGTGCAATATTTTGAGGAGTGTTGGAATTAGGTCTTCTTTGAAAATCTGATTGAATTCTACACCAAACCCATCTGGCTCTGAGCATCTTTTTTTGATTGGGAGATTTTTAATTCGTACTTCTAATTTCACTTGGGACTACTGGTAAGTGGTACCAATCAGAAAATTATCTATTTCTTTTAGATTTTCCAATTTGATGCCATACATATTTTCTAAAATATGTTCTTATGATTCCCTGAATTTCCTTGATATCTGTTGTTATGTCTGCATTGTCATTTCTAATTTTGTTAATTTAGATATCCCCTCTCTGCCTTTTAGTTAGTTCAGTTAAGGGTTCCTTTGTTTCTGTTTTATTGATCTTAGTCCTGGGTTTGATTACTTTTTACTTTCTAATCCTCTTGAGTGTGATTACTGTGTGTGTGTGTGTGTGTGTGTGTGTGTGTGTGTGTGTGTGTGTGTATACGCGTGTTTTACAGCTGTGTCAGAATATTTAGGGACTGTGTGGTAAGGTTGTAGGGCTTAATGGAAACATAATGTCCTGGAAGTTTTACTTATGTTTTTGTGTCTGTATTTTGGCATCTGGGATTGGGAAGATTATAAATCTAGGCCTTGTCTTTATTTGTTGGTGTTTTGCTCTTTGGTTTGAAATTCTCTTTTTCTTAGAATAGTGTGGTGTCTGTGTGGCGTAGTTGGGAAATTTGGTTCCCAATAAGTTTGGGCACCAAAAGTACCTACCAAAATGCGTCTCTATTTATTGCATCTTTAGGCTTAGGAATGGAAATGTGCTGGGGGTTTCACAAAAATAAGGAAAGCAGAGTGTTTTACCATGTTCTACTTCCTTAGTTCCCTGGGAACGGGGAGGGATAGTGAGGAGAAGGCACAGCAGAAGTTCTGTTAAATATTTGGTTCAAGAATTTGGGATTGGACTTGGACAAATGGAGAGGGATGAATATGGGTCATTGGGGTACTTGCTTCCATTCTCAATGTGGCCTGTGGTTTATCAGGGAGAGCCAGTTGATGCTGGGACCTGGAAATAAGCAATGAATGGCCGAAGGGAAGGAAGTTTAAAGGGAAAGATCTGTGTGATTCACAGGAAATGGTTGCTGGAAGGGAAGGGAGGTTACAGTATGGATTCTGCTGGAGACCTAGGGATGAGACTAGGAGCTTGGACTTGGATGAATGGAAGGAGAGGTGAGGATCTACAGTTAATCTCCCTGCTCCTCTGGTAATAGTGGGCCTGTGGGTTCCCATAAAAAATACTGGTCAATGCATATACTATTTCTGTAAAATTAGGAGAATTTCACAATGAGTCTCATTAAAAATCAGGTATTGTGAGACAAACATTTCAGAGAGTATATTTTTACATTTTCATCAGCTTGAAATAAACATTAAATAATATGTCAGAAGTATGTACAGTCATTGGTAAATACCATAATAAAGCTTTCATCAAACAAAGCCAAGTGGAAACCTAGTGTTGCAATGGTATGACAGATAATATAACGCCTGATTTCGAGATTAATTTTTTCTTAGGCCAGAGAGTGTGACACTTGTCCTGAAGTTAAAAGCCATAATCTCTTCAGAAACCACAGCCACTGAATATATCATGTTTTTTCTTTACAATGTTTTAAATTTTATTTATTTATTTTTAATGTATTCACTTTGCATCCTGCTCTCTGCCCACCTCCAAGTCACCACCTCCTACAATCCTTTCCTCATTCCACTTCCCTTTCTTCTCTGTGTAGATGGGGACCAGTGTGTATACACCCCCACCATGGCATTTCAAGTCTCTGTGAGGCTAGGTGCTTCCTTTCATACTGAGTCCCCAAAGGCAGCCCAGCTAGTAGAACATATATCACTTACAGGCAACATCTTTTAGGATAGCCTCCTTTCTAGTTGTTCAGGACACACATGAAGACCGAACTGGACATCTGCTTCATGTGACTGGGAAGGCCTAGGTCTAACTTGTGTATGTTTTTTGGTTAGTGGTTCAGACTCTGAGAGCCCCTAAGAGTCTCAGTTAGTTGGCTCTGTTGGTCTTCCTGTGGAGTTCTTATCCTCATAGGGGCTTACAATCCTTTCTCCTATTCTTCCATAAGTGTCACCAAGCTACATCCACTGATTGGGTGTGGGTGTCCGTATCTGAGTAGAGCCTCTCAGAAGACAAATTCTTGTATCACTCTTAATATTCTTTCTTTGTTCTGTAGATTTTGTGTTTTAATTATTATGTGCCAGTAAAATTTTCTTTTCTGATCTAGTCTTGATGGTGTTCTATAAGCTTCTCTTTCTTTAGGTTGGCAAAGTTTTCTTTTATGATTTCGTTGAGAATATTTTCTGGGCCTTGGAGCTAAGACTCTTCACTTTCTTCTATTCCTATTATTCATAGGTTAGGTCTTTTCATGGTATACCAGATTTCCTGGATTTTTTTGTGTCAGGAAATTTTTAGTTTTAACATTTTCTTTGACTGATGTATCAATTGCTTTTATTGTATCTTCTACACCCAAGACTCTCTCTTCCATCTCCTGAATTCTGTTCATGATGCTTGCATCTGTTGTTCCTGTTCTCTTCCCTGGGTTTTCCATCTTGAGGATTTCTTCATTTTATGTTTTCTTTATTGCTTCTATTTCCACTTTCAGGTCTTGCACAGTTTTATTAACTTCCCTCAACTGATTAGTTGTGTTTTCCTATATGTCTTTATGAGATTTATTCATTTCCTCTTTTAAAAAAAAATTAGTTTATTTTTTAAACTCCATTTCCATTCACTGCCCCCAAATCCATCCTCCTACTGCTCCACATCCCACACCTCCTCCACCCACGCCTGTCACCACGTGGATGCCCCAACACCCACCCCACTTGACCTCTAAACTCCCTGGGGCCTCCAGTCTCTTGAGGGTTAGGTGCCTCATCTCTGAATGAACACAGACCCGGAAGTCCTCTACTGTATGGGTGTTGGGGGCTTCATTGTATACTGTCTATTTGGTGGTCCCATGTTTGAGAGATCTGGGGGGCCAGATTAATTGAGACTGCTGGTCCTCCAACAGGTTTGCCCTTCTCCTCTTCTTCTTTCAGCCTTCCCTAATTCAATAAGAGGGGTTAGTTGCTTCTGTCCATTAGTTGGGTACAAATATCTGCATCTGACTCTTTCGGCTGCTTGTTAGGTCTTTTGGGAGGGCAGTCATGATAGGTCCCTTTTTGTGAGCACTCCATAGTCTCAGTAATAGTGTCAGACCTTGGGATCTCCCTTTGATCTGGATCCCATTTTGGGCCTGGCGCTGGACCTTCCTTTCCTCAGGTTCCTCTCCATTTCCATTCTTGTAATTCTTTCAAACAGGAACAAATATGGGTCAGAGATGAGACTGTGAGATGGCAACCCCATGCCTCACTTGATGCCCTATCTTCCTGCTTGAGGTGGGCTCTATAATTTCCCTCTCCCTACTGTCAGGCATTTTGTCTAAGGTCCTTCCCTTTGATTCATGAGAGTCTCTTACCTCCCAGGTCTCTGGTGAATTCTGGAAGGTCCCCCATAACCTCCTGTTTCCTGAGGTTGCCTGTTTCCATTCTTTCTGCTTGTCCTTGGGGCTGCAGTCCTTTTCCCTTACCCAATACCAGATTAGGTTCTCCTCTCCCCCCCCTACTACCCCCATCCACTTTCCCTCCCAGCTCCTTCCCTCCCTACTTGTGATTGCTTTCTTCTCTCTCCCAAGTGGGACTGGGGCGTCCTCACTTGGGCACTTTAGCTTTTTGACCTTTTTGAGTTCTGTGGCTTTGAATCTTGGGTATTCTGGGTTTTGTTGTTGGTGGTGTTGTTGTTTGTTTGTTTGTTTTGTGCTAATACCCACTAATTAATGAGTACATACCATGCACTTTCTTTTGGGTCTGAGTTACCTCACTTAAGAAATTTTCTTGTTCTATTCATTTCCCTGCAAAACTCAGGATTTCCTTGTTCTTAATAGCTGAGTACTACTCCATTGTGTAGATGAACCACATTTTCTGTATCCATTATTCTGTTGTGGGACATCTAGGTTGTTTCCAGCTTCTGGCTATCACAAATAATGCTGCTATGAACATAGTGGTAGATGTGCCCCTGTGGCATAGTGGGATATCTTTTGGGTATATTCCCAATAGTAGAATAGCAGGGTCTTCAGGTAGATCTATTTTCAATTTGTTTGATTGTATTTTCTTATATATCTTTAAGAGATTTATTCATTTCCTCTTTAAAGGCCCGTATCATCTGTACAAGATTGGATTTAACATCATTTTCTTGTGTTTCAGTTGTGTTAGGATATTCTAGCTTGCTGTAGTAAGGTAGCTATGCTTTGGAGGTACCATATTGCCCGGCTCTTGTTAATTTTGTTCTTTTGAGGGCCTTTAGCCATACAAATGGTTTTGGTCCCTTGATGTTCTTTTTGTAGTAGGTATTGGGAGAGTGGTTCACATCATGAACCTTAATGATCCTGGTGTGGCAGGCCTCTGATGGTTATCCTTGGGTTGTATGGTTTTGGACCTGTAGTTCTGTATGGTTCAGGATCCTCAGGTTCAGTAAAGGTGGGCAGAAAGGAGACAGGAGAATGGATGTCTGCCTAGGATGGCAAGTTGCTCAAAGGTTGTTAGAGAGTGGAGGTACCTCTGGGATGGCAAGCTGTTCAGGGCAACTTGCCTTGGCCCAGAAGGCTCAGCAAGTGGGGAGGATGTGTGAGGGAAGGGACGCTTACCTCATTGGTTCAAGAGTCTGATGAAGATGGAGGAGAGGCAGCAGGAGAATGGAGCTCCCCCTGGGATGGCAACCTGCTCAAGGCCAGGCCACTTGGCTTGGTTCAGAGGGCTCAGAAAACAGGACTATATTAGGTTCTTATCAACAAAGTTTTCAGACTCAACAGTATTTTCAAATAATCAAGTATTTCATTCATTGTTCATACTTTTAAATTTCTCTTTAATTAATTCTGCTCTTATTTCAGTACAGTTTTTGTGTCTTGTTTTTATTTTGGCACGTGTTGTTTTTCATCTAAGCAAAAACCATCACAAAGACACTACCAACTTAAACTGAATCACAGACCAAATTCTTTTTTTTCTTCTTATAAATAGCATTTATTTCATTTCTGATATTATTCAAAGAATTTTCCTTAACAATTCTTGCAGTTTTATTCTATATGATATTTCAAATAACATACATTTTAAATGTATTAAATTTAAATATACTATGTATAATTTGTTCATTTACTAAAAGTCATGTATTTGGCCATCATCATTGTGACAATATATATTCACCCCCAATGCCAAAGAGCTGATAGACTGTCTCTGTGTCTAAGATGTGGTAATAAATTCTGACTCAGGCTTGGGCAGGTAGCTTGGCAGGTTAAAACAAACAAACAAACAAAAATTAAAAAAACCAAAAAAACAAAAAACCCAAAACCAAAAAACCCCAAACAAACAAACAAAAAATGAAAAACAAGCAAATAAACAAAAACAAGCCAAGACCAGAGGTCCATTCTGGAAATCTACTGTGAAAGGAAAAAAATGTTGATATGTTGCCATCTGACCTCCACATACATACTATCCCATCCACACACCCCTTACCTCCACCACACACAATAATAACACAAATAACGTAAGTAAATAAAACCTTGACTAGTCTTTATGTGCAATGCAAATATTTCCTCCCTTTCTTACAGACCAAATTCTTATAAATTAATGAAAGTGAGAGCAAAATATCAGATCCTTTTCCCAGATCAAAACAGTTTAAAGGTAAAAGTTTATATCTGTATGTGATAAGTGATGTATCTCAAGATCTCAGAAAGCAAGACATTTAATTGATCTTATCTCATAGTTCTCAATTTTTATGTTATTGATTGTTTATTACTTTTCTTGTATCAATATCAGAATATAGCATTTCCTCAAAAATTCTTGATATTCATTATTCTGTTAAAACATGTTTATGTGTGATATTTTGATATGTATATTTAGGGGAAATGGGGTTTCATGTAATCCAGGCTACCCTTGAACTTGCTGTCTTGCCCAGGCTGTCTTTGAACTCCAAATGACTGTGCCTCAGTTCCCAGTGGTGAGATTAAAGTAGTGCACCTCCTTTCCTAGTTCCTGCTATTTCTGTTTTCTTTGTTGTTGTTCAGAAGTTGAATCCACTACTGACTTCCTCGACTATCTAACCTGCTTTCTTGTTTTAATCCTCAAATGACTTCTTCATGCATTTGCTGATTTGTACACACTTTGAAGTCATGGGTCACATTTATAAGTAGACCCCAGAATTCCTTTTTATTCTTTTAATCATGTTTAGTGTCTTTGACTTTACTGATTGTAATTATCTTCTACAGGAGTCACATCTTGCTTTTACTATTTCTCAAGTTTCTGTGTTGATGTAAAATTCTGTCAGGTTAGATGTATCTTTCATTTATTGATCTTCTAAGTGAGAAAATTCTTGAGGGATCAATTTTCAGTGCCACTCACAGAGTAAAAATCAAACTGCGGTAACAGATATAACATCCAACCAAATAAGCCAAATAGAAGCAGGCTTAATATTAAGAAAAGAAAAAAAAAAAAAAAACCTGGTTGCAGACATTCCTCTGAAAAAAGTGCCCTGACACTAATAGAGTGAAGAAAGGAATGAAGGAATGAAGAGAGGAATGAACAATGGAATGAAGCCAGGATTACACATGAAAGGATTCGGTGTCAGATCCACTTGGCATTCCTATTATATACTCTAAACCATAAGGTGGGGCAAGCAACAAGTGAGATTTTACAGAAGCTCACTCTCCAGCCAGCTTTTTGTGTTTTTAAAGGCATATGCTATACTTGGCAGGAGTGAGCATTTGTGGTCATGTTGCTAAGGGCAATGACCCATAGTTTCAGCTTGTTCTCCACATGAATTTTTCCTAGGTAATAGTGAAATGAGCATTAAGTAAATATAATAGTTGGACTTTTCTAATTTTTTCTACTTCCAAACCAATATACCATCAATGAATGTTGAACACAAAATGGCAAAATAATTTAATTTATGAGCTTACAATCAATGAGATAAAAACTGTAAGTTAGTTAAATAAATTGGGTAAGGAAAGACAAGAGAGAAAAGAGGGCCGTATTAATTAAAAGAAACAAAGAAGAAAGTGATAGGTTATATCTCTGCTACCGGTGAAATGAGACAACTCACGCCAAGTTAGATTGTATTATTGGCAGGTTTATTAGGAAGCTGTTCTCAGGTGAGTTCTCTGGCCCTAAGGATTGAGTCCAGGGGAGTGAGTAGTCTTGGAGGCAAGATGGGGTGGGGGCAGTGTACACAGAGAGAGAGAGAGAGAGAGAGAGAGAGAGAGAGAGAGAGAGAGAGAGAGAGAGAAGGGAGAGAGAGGAGAGGGAGAAGAAGAGACAGACACACAGATAGATTAAAATGTCTGTATTATATAGAGAAGAACCGCTGGGGGAAGAGCAGC
>NC_034593.1:52575288-52579155 GCF_900095145.1 Mus pahari
CTGGCCCTAAGGATTGAGTCCAGGGGAGTGAGTAAAATAAAGGCTAGAGCCGGTATTGGGCAGTGGAAGGGAAAGGTGGAACAAAAAGAGAGAGAGAGAGAGAGAGAGAGAGAGAGAGAGAGGAAAGGGAGAGAGAGGAGAGGGAGAAGAAGAGACAGACACACAGATAGATTAAAATGTCTGTATTATATAGAGAAGAACCGCTGGGGGAAGAGCAGCCCAGACCCAGGCTAGAAAGTTCAGGCTTGGTGGCACAGTAGGTCAGGTAGGGACTGAGGGATGCTGGGAGAACCTGGAGGCCAAGTCTGCTTTGATTTGTAAAATATGCACCTCATGCCCTTGTCCCAGTGTCTGAAACCAAAGAGAAAGGTCACCTGTGCTAGAAAGAGGGTAGGAAGGAGCAAGAGGGGAATAAATGCACAATAAAGAAAATGTGCACAGACAAAAATAGATAAATAGAAGGAAAAAATAGATACAACCAATTTTCAAAAATAATGGGATTAAGAATAATACTAAAAGTATGCTACAAGGAAAAGGGTGAAAAATAAATTTACAAAAAATATGAGGGTACAACTTCTTTGTTAGGCATCTGTCCTCAGATTTTAGCAATTAGAGAAAAATTTTGCACAGAGCTAGAGTAGTTTCATCTTTCTACTGTTCAGGTTGGTTCTGACCCTAAACTGTAAGGGACCAGGTGTCCAAAGAAGCAAGTGTCACCCTCTAAACTTACTTTCTTTGAATACTGGGAGCCTCCAATGGCTAAGATCAGCTTTGGAGCCAGTGGGTAGGGCATGATCTTTGGTCCAGAGACTCCTCAACTTGTACATCCTAGAGTGTCTCATTTCCAAGTTCTCCAATCTTCAGAGTGTCTCCCAAGCTTGGGAAGAAACACGCAGAGCACTAAGATCAGGATGAAAAGCCAGTTTTGCCTCCTTTAGAGACTATCGATCTGAAAACACTCAGTGGAACCTAAGACCCAGGGTTCTCAGTATCCTCAGTGGTACTCAGATGATCGTCTTTGTCCAGTGTCCCAGATGGCAGAACAACTGACCACTGTACCCTACACTGCCAGAGACTAGGGCTGAATTGTGTGCAGTTTTTCTGCTTTATAGGTGGATCACGTGGGGGCTCTGCTTCTAATCTGCCATCTTAACCAGCAAACCCTTTCAAAACTATTTTAATTTTAGCATTGCAAAAATAGATGCTATTAGGTTTACAGTCACTACTATCTTATGCACTTACATCCTAGCTTTAAGCACATTCGATGTCACCACTTTACAACACCAGCCGTTCTTGCTTCTCCTTGTCCTTACAACTTTCTGGAATTGTTCCTTCTAAATGCATCACCTGAGTAGAAGCACACAATGTTTTTCCTTTTGTGACTTTCTTGTTTCATGTGGCATAATGTTGTTAAGGATGGCTCAAGTTGTAGCTAAAGATATTCTCTTTATCTTAAAATGTTTATAATTTTCAATTTTACACACACACACACACACACACACACACACACACACACACACACACACGTTTAAACTCTATCTGCTGGTGAACATTTTAGGTGGTTTCCCCTAGTTTTGTTATTGTGAATTGTGCTAATAGGATCATGTTTTGGAGAGATTCTGTACTGATTTCATTTCATTTGGATGTATATCCAGAATTGTTTACTTATATTTTTACTTACATTCTTTGTGTATCTGAATGTATTTCTGAGTATACATAATCCATGGAGCATGTGTGGAGATCAGAGGATAAGTCTGAGGGATTACTTTTCCCCTTCTAACTTAAGGGTTTTGTAGATCAAATTCTAGTGGCCAAGTGCTTTGATCTGCTTGCCATCTCATATACCTGAGTTTAGGATACACCTCCATTCTGTTGCTCTTTATGTATTTTTCATGACTGTAGAAGTGATCTTTCCACATCTCATGACTAAGCTTAGGTCCTTACATATATCAGGGAAATAATCTGCTTCTAAGCCCATCTTCTGCTGGACAATTATTCATTCATATCATCAATGCACAGAAGTTCCAACTTCTACATATTTGTAACAAATAATTTACCAGTTTATCAATAATGACCATTCTAAAAGGTATGAAGAGCTATCATATTGTGATTTTTGTCTTGTATTCCTTTTATAATTAGTTATATTAAGCTTATTTTATATGCATTTTGTCATTTGACATCAACTTTGGAGAATTTTTCCTACTTTTTTGTCCTTTATTTTTAGTCAGGATATTCATATAGATGCTGAGTTGTAGAAATTTCTTGTGTATTCTATATGAGCCATTTGCCAAAGCATTAGAACTTAGCAATGCCCACATCCTCAAAGAAAAAACCCTCTCCCCCAAGACACCAGCTGTCAACAGCTCCTTACCTAGGAGTAAGAATTCCTAAGCCCTTCCCTGATCTGTATTGGAGTTCTGGCTGGATTGATGTCATGCTGCTGTGTGGTCATGCATGCAGTAACGTGCCATGTTCAGAATACAGAATTTCGCAGCTCTCTTCCCCATTCTCCAGCTCCTACATTATTTCTTTCCCGCTCCCAAGAAGTTCCTTGAACACTTCAAGTACGTATAAGACAGTTAAGCTATGCCCACTTACCAGGCATATAATTTTCTTAAGGGTTGCCTTTTCATGCTTTAATTTCCTGTACTGAATGCAAGCTCTATATTGTGATGTAATGCTACCTGTTCCTATTGCTGCCTGTGCTTTTGGTTTCCTGTGCGTGAAAACATTAAGTCCAATGTGCTAAAGCATTGCTCTTTTCTTTCTTTCTATTTTTTCTGAACAAGAGTCGTCAGATAGATTTTTAAGAAATTTTAAATTATAAAATCAAAAAGAATAATAAAATGCATCACACAAATGCATAAGTAATAAGTTATCATCTTTGGAGCCACAATCCTGGTTGGGAAATGAAGCACAGACAGCCATTCAATTGCCTTTCTGAGGACACAGTCTAATCACGTATGCCTATTTCCCACATGTAGCTGTTTCACTGAATTTGATAGCTATATCTTTACATGTGTTTATATAATATCTATTATGCATACCTGAAATGTTTAGTTTATTCTTGCACAGTTGAAAAGGCACTATATTTTAAATGTCTTAAGCTGGGGGTACACTAATCTTTCTAATTGGTCAGTGAAACTTGACTTGTGTGGTTTCTAAAAGTGTCTAGAGTCTCCTATCACATACTTTTTTGGAGGCCAGGCAGTGGCGATGCACACCTTTAATCCCAGCCCTTGGGAAGCAGAGGCAGGTAGATTTCTGAGTTTGAGGCCAGCCTGGTCTACAGAGTGAGTTCCAGGACAGCCGGGGGTAAACAGAGAAACCCTGTCTAGAAAAACCAAAAGAACAAACAAACAAACAAACAAACAAACAAACCATACTCTTTTGGCAGTTTACCATGTTCTACTCCTTGTGTTTTCATGAAATACCAAGGAGATCCCAGAGGGTTGGTCAGTCTCAGATTCATTACTTAAGCAAAAGTTTTGTGTCAAAATTTTAATTTTGTAATATTTTATGACTTTATACAGTTGATTTTGAGTTGTGTGTGTGTGTGTGTGTGTGTGTGTGTGTGTGTGTGTGTGTGTGATGTTTATGTGTGGAGGTCAGAAATCAGCTCTTGGGAGTCACTTCTTTACTGCCACCTTGTGGGATCTGGGGATTGGTCACAGGTCATTAGGCCTCTAGGAAAGCACCTCTAGTCTTGGAAGGAACACCTTACCAGTGTTGTTGTTGTTGTTGTTGTTGTTGTTGTTGTTGTTGTTGTTGTTGTTCTTCTTCTTCTTCTTCTTCTTCTTCTTCTTCTTCTTCTTCTTCTTCTTCTTCTTCTTCTTCTCCTTCTCCCTCTCCCTCTCCCTCTCCCTC
>NC_034593.1:52579185-52598365 GCF_900095145.1 Mus pahari
TCTCCCTCTCCCTCTCCCTTTCTCTCCCTCTCCCTTTCTCTCCCTCTCCCTCTCTATCCTCTTCCTTTCCTCCTCCTCCTCCTCCTCCTCCTCCTCTTTCTTAATTTATTAAAGCTTTATTGTAAATACCATATAAGGAAACAACCCAAAGTGATATTAAATCGATTACAAGTCTATTTCTAATCAGTCAACTTCTGTATAGTTAGAACATTTATTCTGAAACTATGGACCTTCACACTGGATTTGATGTAACACTATCAAATATATTTGTATGTGCTAATCTACCCCTCAAAAACAGAAAAAGAAAGGTCTATTTCAGAGTTAAAAGTACAAAATAATTAGCATTGCTTCTTTTTTCATGACTCATGTCCATTTTCTGTATTCAGGCCTTCCTTATCAGCTAATATTTATACTTATATGGAATAATTAGGCTACATATTTATTATTTAGGATTGTCTTATCTCATTCAGAGTACAAAAGCATAGCAAAATATTAAGGACAATGTGAACAACGTGAAAAACAAACCACAAAGATTTGATTCTCACAGCTCTAGAGTGAGAAAGGTTTAAAACAAAGATTTACAGTCTGATCAGGAAGCTTTATGTTAATTGCTTTTCTTATTGCTGAGGCAGCACTTCTAATATACTCTTTAAGGAAGGAAGGATTGGTATTTGGTCTCATAGATTAAGAGACACTTTCCTATCATGGTAGCAGAGGCATGGCAGAGGGAATGGCTTATGCCTGTCAATGGAACAAGAGGCAGCTAGTTGGTTAGCTCACATCAGCAGTGGGAAGCAAACTGGACAGGACCAAGGCCAGGCTATAACTTTCTAATTGTATCTCTGTAACCCTGCATTTACCTACAAGCTAGATACCATTTCCAAAAAATTGACTACTTCTCAGCATTGTCTTCTGGGGAGCTAGTGTTTAAACAGTAGTCTGTGGTGCACATTACCACATTCAATCCTTAAGTCTGATTTCATTTCTAGAATTCATTTCCATAATTTTTCTTCCACTGTCATTTTTTTCACATGGCAAAAAGGGCAATGGAATCTCTCTCTCTCTCTCTCTCTCTCTCTCTCTCTCTCTCTCTCTCTCTCTCCAGGCATCTGTATATGTGTTCATCTGTATTTGAGTCTATATCCCTGTAGGACCATGTATCAAGTTTGTACATTGCTTCTCAGGTATGGTCTGTTGTGTTTTATAAAAAGATATAGAGAAAGAATATGGTAGATGTGCAATCAGGTGTTTGGGAAGGGGGTGCCTCTGTGTGCCCATGCTGAGGCATCCGTTCTCCCTGAGGGACCAGTCACATGAAAGTATAGTACAGAATAGATTTCATTCAGGGCATATGAAGGGGAGTTGAGTGAGTAGAGACAGAGAAAGGCAGAGAAAGAGAGAGAGAGAGAGAGAGAGAGAGAGAGAGAGAGAGAGAGAGAGAAGAGAAGAGAAGAGAAGAGAAGAGAAGAGAAGAGAAGAGAAGAGAAGAGAAGAGAAGAGAATTAGAGTAGAGACTGGCCTTGAACAAGTGGATGGGGAAGGAGAAAGAGATGGAGCATGATGCAGAGGACAGAGCAAGAGCAAGAGCAAGAGAGCAAGATAGAGAGGAGAGGGCAAGCAATCCCTTTTATAGTGGATACCTGGCTGTTGCTAGGTAACTGCGGGGCTCAGCCAAGACAAAATGCCAGCATTGCCTACCTTATTTTAGAGACAGGGTCTCTAACATTGCTTACAATTTGCTGATTGGCTGGCCAGTGAGCTCCCTACCCATCCTCCTGTGCAGGATTACAAGTGCTCTCGTCATGTCCAGCTTGTTATATTGTTGCTGGAGGTCAAACTCAGACCTTCTTCTGGTTTGCCTTGTCTTCATTAGGGTTATATTGCTGTGAAGAGACACTATAACCACATCAGTTCTTACAAGTGAAAACATTTCATTGGGATTGGTTTAGAGTTTCAGAGGTTTCTGTCCATTATCATCATGGCAGGAAGCATAGCACCATATAGGCAGACATGTGCTAGAGGACCTGTGAGTTCCACATCTTGATCTGTAGGTAGCAATGAGGAGTCTTAAATTTCACTCTAGGCAGAGCTTGAGCACAGAGCCCACAAAAACAACCCCCACAGTGACACACTTGCTCCAAACTTGTCCTACCTACTCCACCAAAACCACACCTCTTAATAGTGCCACTCCCCATGGGCCAAGCATTTCACCACATGAGGCTATGTGAGGCAAACCTATTCAAACCACCATATACAGCCAGTGCTTTTTTAAATGAACTCCCTCATAAGCTCCTGAGGTCCCCTTTAAAAGGGAATAAATCTCATTCATAACTAGTCCACATCCAGGACCTAATCACCTCTTAAAGGCCCTGCCTTTCATGTAGACATCACACAGAGGATTTCAACATGAGACTTTTTTCAGGATATAAGCCGGGCATGGTGGCACACCCCTGTAGTTCCAGTAGCTTAGGAGGCTGGGGCAGGATTGTGCATGAGCTTAAGGCCAGGACCCTGTGTGTCAGGATATAAACAATCACTGTATAGGGAGGTTTAGTAGAAATATTTGTATGCATGAGCATATAAAATGTTTTCCTCTACATAAGTATTCAGGCTGAATACTTCATAAAGAAAGGATAGTTTATTGAGATAACAGTTTTAAATGCTGAAAGTTTTGGAGATGGTTACCCCATTGGTTCAGATACTATTAATCATCACTTCGGCTTTGTCAAATCATGGCAAGTGCCTTCACGATTAGTGAAGGAAAACAACACATGAAAATACATGGAGTGAGAGGTCAGGAAGTGGTCATTTCTACTCTTGGATAATGATTCACTGTTATGCAGCCTTAACATGAGTCCCTTGAAAACTGCATAAGTCTTAGAAAAGTGATGTTCCCAGTGGACCAATACCTCATGCCAATACCTTCTAAGGCACAGTGCCTGGTCTTAGGCTCTTAACATTTTCTGTCTGCTTTACTACAGTATTTCCATGAAGCCTTGGAACTACAGGCAACTAAGGAATGCTAAGAGTGTTAGAAGTATTCCTCAGTGAAGAACACAGCAGTTGGTTATCAAATACAAATGATCAGCCCAGAAAACATATATACAAGTAACCCTAACCCTAACCCTAACCCTAACCCTAACCCTAACCCTAACCCTAACCCTATCTATAACCCTAACCCTAACCATAACCCTAACTGTAACCCTTGATGATAAAGGAGTAACAATTGATAATAAAGGAGTCCTTGGATTTTCAAGAGAGGAATTGGAAGGAGGAAATGATGTAATTATATTCTATCAAAAAACTTAAAAATAATTTAAGAAGTTCTACTGCCTCTCAACAACTCAACAACCCAGCCTCAAATACAAAAAGTCTTTGGAGCAAAGACACACACAAACCACAAAAGATTGTATTGTATGTATAACTTCAGAAAACAAGGTGCAAATTCAGCTTCTTGTTATTGGGATATCAGCACTTCAGCAGAGTCAAGAGGTAACCAATAAATGTCATTGGAAGGCTCACTGGATGATACAATAGAGGGATTGAGTTACACACTACACAGAGAAGGGTCAATTTTAGCAGCTGAGGCTAAACTAAGTTATACAAACAAACAAACAAACAAACAAACAAAAGGAGAGACATTTTGCTGATTGTTAGAAACATATTCTTCTCCTGGGAAGTATGGTTTTATCATAGAGATAATTGAGGAAGTTTTCGTTACCAGAACATCTTTGAAACTAGTGAAAGGAAATTATATAAATTTAAGGTTCAAATAATGTAAGACATAGAGGGTTCCTTTGATGTAAACTTAAGGTTAAAAATTGCCCAGGCGGGCCCAGGCTGCCTTGAAACTAGAATCAATTAGCCACAAAGATAAGATAAGGAATGCAGGAACTGGTCTGAGCTATCTTGGCTGAGCCAACAGCCATTTGGCAGAGCCGCGCCTCCCCCCCTGCTCGTTAAGACTCAGTTTGAAGTTATACATTACCCAGATGTACTGTGTCAACCCTGATAGCCCTGGCCCCTGGAATTTCCTGCCGCCCTAAGCCCACACGTACTATACTGCTGACTTGTAACTTCCTTGCTGATGATGTTCAAATGAGCCAATCACATGTAACTGTGCCAATTCTCCCCAAACCCCTGACCCATACCCCATAAAAACCCCTAGCTTTTGAGTCTCGTGGTTGATGCCTCTGCCTCCTGCATGAGGTATGCATCAGCCTGGAGCTCTGCCATTAAACAGCCTCATGCTTTTGCAACAAGAAGGTCTCTCATGTTTCCTTGGGATACCCTAACTCCCGTGACTTCAGGGGGGGTCCCTGAAAAGGGGGTCCTACACTACCAGGGTTAGAAATGAAATGAAAGCATCCACTTCTGTATTTGTCAGGCACTAGAAGAGTGTGCAGGGGACAGCTATATCAGGTTCCTGTCAGCAAGCACTTGTTGGAATCCATAATACTGTCTGGGTTTGGTGATTGGATATGGGATGGATCCCCAGGTAGGGCATTCTCTGGATGTTCTTTCCTTCAGTCTCTGCTCCACACTTTGTCTCTGTATTTCCTCCCATGGGTATTTTGTTCCCCAATCTAACAAGGACAGACGTATCCATACTTTAGTTTTCCTTCTTGTGCTTCATTTGGTCTGTGAATTGTATCTTGGGTATTCAGAGCTCCTGGGCTAATATCCACTTACCAGTGAATGTATACCGTGTGTGTTCTTTTATGATTAGGTTACCTCACTAAGGGTGATATTTTCTAGTTCCATCCATTTGCCTAAGAATTTCATGAATTCATTGTCTCTAATGTCTGAATAGTATCCCATTGTGCAAATGTATCCAATGGAGGAGCTAAAGAAAGGACCAAAGGAGCTGAAGGAGCTTGCAACCCCATATGAGGAACAACAATATCAACCAACCAGTACCCACCAGAGCTCCCAGGAACTAAACCACTAACCGAAGAGTACACATGGGGGGGGGGGAACCCATGGCTTCAGCTACATAAGTAGCAGAGGATAGCCTTGTTGGCTCTCAGTGGGAGGAGATGCCTTTAGTCCTGAGAGGGCTCAATGCCCCGATTTGAAATGTAAATAAAGAAAATATATAATAATAATAAAAAGGGAAATGAAATGAGGGAGGAGGCTTCCAAGATGCCAAAGGTGTTGACCAACTAACACAACACTGATAAATCTTAAGAGAAAATGAAAATAAACCCTCTGTGTCCAGAACTGTTAGAATGTGTTTCCTAGTCACCTCTTTATTATGCAAATATTGTCCCTCTTTACTGGTCTAGCTCCTTTCTTGCTGCTCATTTATGTGTAAATTGACACTATCCTGTGAAAGCAGTAACCTTGTTGCTATCACCTTCAGTCTGTTCTCCTTTGTCTTGTGTTGTCACTGTCTTTTATCTCAGTATCTGAACTCCATTTCGGCTGGTGGCTATGAGTGATTCCCTACTCACACCTGTAGGGATTAATTGATCAACTAAAGAGGTTATCTATTAATTCGTAGAAAAGGTTTTTTTTGGTTTTGTTTTGTTTTTTGTTTTTGTATTCCTACATGTGAGGATTACTAAATCCTCTGGTGGTACAAGGTGTGAAAGTTGTTCCTCTTATTTGAAAAGACAAACATGTAGGGGGATTAACTTTAATTCCTGAACCAGAAATTATTTCTGAGATTCTGGCTTACATCCATCTGAAAAGATAAGATGAAAAACAAAGTGGTAATAGCATGCTGGCAAGGATGCAGAACAAGGGGAACTCTCTTCCATCTCTGGCAGGAGTGCAAACTTGTACAGCCTCTCTGGAAATCAAGCTGATGGCTTCTCAGAAAATTGGCAACAGTTCTACTTCAAGATCCAGTTATAACATTCCTGGGTATACACACAAAAGTTATAACATTCCTGGGTATACACACAAAAGATGCCTCAGTGCAAGAGGATGAGCTTAGTCCTGCAGTGACTTAATATGCTAGGGTGGGTTGCAACCTGCAGGGGCAGTGGTGTCTCCCCCATTCCCATAAAAGAAGACAAGGAGGATGGAGAAAAAGACTGTATGAAGGGGTATCAGAAATGGGGGAGGGGAGACTGTGATCAGGATGTAAAGTGAGTGAATGAATGAATGAATGAATGAATAAATAAATAAATAAAATGGAAAAATTGATTACCCACCATTAAAGTTAGAGAAGAGGGTTTAAACATTGCAGGCTTATCAAAAAGTAGTTCTCTTGGAGACCTAAATTGCTATGTGACATGGAGGGCAGAAATACTACAGAAGAGAAGCTGTAACCTTCTAATAAATGAAACACAAAATTAGCACTAATGGATGTTTTGAGTTGAGTGAATACTATCACTAAAAATTAGTTTTATATATGTACTATTCAGTTAGTTCTTACCCATCAGAAAGAAAATCCCCAGTTTATTGCGTCTCTGAAGTATGTTCACTTTGACTTGAATGGGGAAGGACCATATAGATACATAAAAACTAATATACACATTTCCATATGTATGTGATCTATACAAAATATTTGAACTAGTTGATGCTATTATAGAAGCATAATTCCACAGTCTAGTATTTATAGGAAGGAGAACAAGAGATGTCTCTGATGTAATTCAATACAAGTTTAAACTGCTGAGGACCCAAGGGATAGGGGCTCTGCTGTAAGTTTCTAAATCTTACAGACCAAACCCAGAAGCTCTGACATCCTAAGATAGGAAAGATAAAGTTCTTATGTGATTTGCTAAATGAAGGATAAGTAAACCAAGGTTGTTTACTTGTGGTCTGTAGGAAAAATGAACAATATAGTTTAAAGGGACAAAAGAAACAGAATATCTATCAGGCACATAGGTCTTTCATTTAGAAATGGGTAGCAAAGAGGAGGGAGAGACACGTGGAAAGAATCCATTGTTGACGTTTAGGTGTATATCTGTAAAGGCTTTCTGAGTTTGGGTAAGACTGCTTAATTCCAAAGGAATAAATAATTAATCATAGGGACATAGGAAGTTTTGGGAAGTTCACTAGGCTTAAAAACAACCACATAAGGAAGTTGAGAACTTCAGGGTGAGGGGACTTAAAACAAGAACTGAGTGGACACATTCTCAAATGCATGTATTAAAGAAGACAACCCCTGGATAAGGACAGAAGGTGGAAGCGGATTAACATTAATATGATTAGAGTTATAACAAGGTTTGCTCAAGAAGAGAGGAAAAAGTGTAGAATGACGCTTTCTTTGCAGTTTTCTCCTACTTACAAGTTCAGTGCATCTGATGGTATCCAATCACATCTGTGAGCATCACCACCAACACAAGCATCATTCCCTTCTGGAAACATCCTTGCAGTCACACCCAGAAACAATATTTTACTAACACCAAGCAGGTAATCTAAGCCATGGTGACTCATGAGTTTGATTCATGATATCATACTTTCTTCTAAAAGCCATAATGTTTGCTAAAATACTTGTTCTGAACTTTCTGGTAATTCTGGTCCAGGTTTAAAGTTTTAGCCTGGTGCATGATTAAACTTGAACAAATCTCCACACACCCTTTCTTTCATTCTTAAAATTGGTCCACCCATATGGATCTGTTAACATAGGTAATAATAGTGATGATATTAGCGTATATTTTGACTGGATATCAAGTAACTTTCTAAAACCTGTTAGAGAATATTGCAACTACAAAAGATTACTTTAAGAATTATCCAGTGCTTGCATCTGGGACCTGATTTCCTAAGACTAATTCATGCTGGCATTAATACCACAGAATGAAGAAACACCGAATTTTAATTACATGTTATAATAATAGCTACCTGACCTGATGTATTTCAACATCTACTTGAGAGTCTATGACTAAACAAGTTAGAACCAGTACTGTAATGTTTGATTTAAGAATCAGCTTTACATTATGAGAGGGTTCCCAGTGTGTACTCATTTGTGGCTTTTCATTCAATGCTTATGGAAGTATTTTAATCTCTGCACTGGGAAGAGGCTGCAATACCATGAGATCCAAAGCTCTCTGCTGGGGGTCACTTTATGTTAGCTTTTTGTCTTATATTTATACACCTATGTCTGACAACATTGAAGAAATCTGGAAAGTAATGGCCCTGATGCAGTTGCTAAAACTTGAAACGTTATGGTAAGAAAAATATAATTTTTTCAGTGATTAAGACAGAACACTTTTGAATATTTTGAAAATACTATTGATGTTATAATTTTGAAAGACACATTACTTTAATAAGAATATTGTTAGCTTGACTTTCATTTGTGTTCTAAGATAAAACCTGGTCCCATAATTATCTTATAGTATAAATATATGAATTATTATTAACAGTACTTGTTTGATATTAAATCAGGACTTTTTTTATTATCTCCATAGCTTCTGCTGTTGGTCTCCAATTCTAAACTGTTGAAATTCTGGGGTTATCTTAGAATATACATTGTGGATATAATTGCTATCATTGTTCCTGTATTGTAAGTAACTGGCAATTTTGATGATGCAATATATATGATTTCTATGCATATAAATATATGTCTGCTAATTCTCTACTGTCTTCTACCTGTATTGTTTATATGAGAGGAAAAAGATATTCAGAGGAGCACATACAGAGAGAGTAACAACTTAAATTTGAGCCCCATGCTGCGTGATTCAACTCTGCTCTTTTATGTGCAAAGTGGACACTTTGCAGAAATGCTCTTTAACAACTCTAACAGATAAAGGGTGTAAAATAAAGCAGCAGAATTAGTAGTTGACCAGAAGGGACAGCAGTCCAAGGTGTAATAGACTTCTATGACAGCATTCGTCAACTGATGATCTCTGAGTCTCTCTGTCTTTCTTCCACACTTCTCCTTTTCAAATATTCTGCTTCCTTAATTGAAGAATGAACACAAGAGCCGGCCTATGTCAGTTGTCTATTGATTATTTCACATGTATTTATACCCCAGGGTGAGAAATATCTATACTTTCATCAAATTCACAACATTATCTATCAGAACATTTCACTCTAATATAATGCTTGCTTTCTTAGCTTCACATGTTCTCAGCTTTCATGCATATATCATCAAAATACACTTTATGTATTTGACATTATGAGTTATTATACTGCACTTTAAAAATAATAGTAGACAAAATAAATTTGTAATTAAGATTTATCCTGGAAAATTTGGAAATCTTTAATTTAATAATTTTAGCACTGAATCTTACAATTTAGATTGCAAAGGCAATACATCTTTTGATTTTTTTCACATATGTAAGTGAAAACTAAGTCTTTATACTATAGTCTTGAAAAAAATGGGTGCATTAGAAAGAGGTGGCTTTATGGTTGTTTTGGGGGGGGGTTGTTTTGATTTTTTTTGTTTGTTTGTTTTGTTTGTTTGATTTTTTTGAGACAGGGTTTCTCTGAATAACTCTGGCTGTCCTGGAACTCACTCTGCAGACCAGGCTGGCCTCGAACTCAGAAATCTGCCTGCCTCTGCCTCCCAAGTGCTGGGATTAAAGGCGTGTGCCACCACTGCCCTGGCTAGAAAGAGTCTTTTTTAAAAGTATCCACACATAATCTTGAGAAACTTCCTTGACTCTGCATTGTATCAAATAAACCGATAGGTGAGGAAACTAATTTTAAATATTTGTTTGGATTGTTCTATGCATAAAGATTAGGTATATTAGAAGAACATGTGATAGTCTTTATATTGGTCATTTTTCTTATAGTGTTAAAATGTTTGAGTAGCAATTTACAACCAGAAAATATTGTCATAAAATAAAGCCATTTGCTAAAATTCTAATTTTCAAGAGCAAATTCATTGAATGAAAAATTATCTGAATACACTGATAGCTTAAGCACTCATATTAACAGGTCATTTATTTGTTAAATTTTAGTAGTTAGAAAATACTCAAGAACTGTTTATTACATTTTAAAACTAATCAACCAATTAGTTTATGGGTGTGTGTGTGTGTGTGTGTGTGTGTGTGTGTGTGTGTGTGTGTGTGCACGCGCTGGAGGGAAGGCTCATGCCAGGGCATATGTAGAGGTCTCAGTATATCATACGAGGATCAATTCTTCTCTTTCATCGGGTATATACTGCAGGTGATCATGATTGGAGTAGCCAGTTGTCTGTTGTGGAGCTAGGGGTGAGACACACAACACTCTTCAGGTTTCGACTATCCATTAGGTGTACCAGAAGACATATTGCTAAGGAACACTGACTCTCCCTCTCCCTCTGGCTATAAATTGTCAGAAGAAACCTTGGCAAGAGGTGGCATTTTTATGCCCATCTTCCTTCTCTGTGAGAGGCATTGTCTTGGTTTGGCCTTGCACAGTTCTTGTGCATGCTGTCATAGTCACTGAGCTTAACATGTCGTGTTATGTCTGGAGGACACTCTTTCTTTGTATTCATTCAATGTCTTTGGCTTTGATAGCCTTTCAGTCTCCTCTTCTGGAATGATCTCTGAGGTTTAACAGGAAAGAAAGCAGTATAAATATTCCTTTTAGAGTTGAGTACTCAGTAGTCTCTCATTCTCCTCACAGTGGTCCATTTTGCATCTCTGTGTTAATGTTAATCACAATCTACTACAAACAGAAGTATCTCTAGTGAGGATTTAGAGATGCAGTAATCTACGGTTATTACAATAAGTCAATAAGAACACATTTAATACTATATACGAGAGAGCTAGTAGTAGGTTCATCTTTTGTGGCATAGGACCTGCTATTCAAAGATCTGTGACCTAACAGAGGTGCCAGATATGATTTTGTCTTGTGAAATGGACTTAAATCCAATAAGAATGTGCTCAATTATTGAAAGCACTATCGCAACAATGAATATGTCTTGCCAGCCCACTGGCTATTGTAGTTCTCAGGGTTCACACTGGGTAAAATTGGTGATTACTGTCCTCCTCTGGTAATATGCAAAGCAACTTCCAGCCCTATAAAAGTTAGCAAATGTGGATGAAGTTTCCAGGTATGTATTTATATTTTTTGTTTGACAGTTTTATGCATTTACCTGATAAGTACACTTCTCCCATATCTTCCTTTGCCTTCTAGAATCCATTTTCTCAACAAGTGGGTTTTCATGACTTCATTCTACTCTGAAATCCAATATTTTAAATTAGTTTATTGCTTAAGCATTGGAAGCAGATTATTTACTATAGCAAAGGTAACACCTTAACAGATATGGGGAAAACGACTACTGCTTCCTAATTAACAAATGGCTACTGATATTTTCTCAGGAAGGAATGGGAGATTTGTTGACCCATTCCTTATCCATGATTGATTGTTGATAGACAAAATTTTGGGAAGGTTTCATACAAACGACGGCATCGAGATTTTCATGCTTCCAAAATAAAGTTAGAATATAAAAATCTAGAGTTTTATCACATTGTTTATTTTATTATCACCCCATCATTTATATTGTTGTTATTAAAATATAGATGCATAATTTTTAAAAATTTGTCTTGCTTTTGTAGGGCACAATAGGTGAATATATAGGTCTTCTGAAATATGAAGACGTAATAGTAACATTATCGACAGTTCATTTTACAAAACCAGTTTCAGATGAAAACATTACAGTGATTGACACAAAATTTAGTAACATCCCTGCTCGTCTGTACTTGCCAAAGAGGAAGTCTGAAAGGCAGAGACCAGCTGTGATTTTCATTCATGGTGGTGCCTTTGTCTTGGGAAGTTACAGTAAGTATAGTTTTATATGTGTGATATTGATATATTCATATTGAAATAATTCCTGTCTACCAAGGAGTTGACAGACATTTGCCAGTGCAATGTTGGCTTCAGTAATGTGTACGTTAACAGAGTTACATTGGAATGTATGGGTCATAGTTCACATTCTTCTTTATATATAATTTAGTAGTAAAATAACCAGGTAAAAACAAGATGGTTTTGTAGGACATTCAAATCTTAAATTAACATATTTATATCTTAAACTTGAAAGTACAAATAATATACATGTAATTTAGAGTAAAATAACCTAATCTCATACATTAAATAATAATTTATTATGAAGTGAACCAGGAATTAATTTTTAGATATGAAATAATATAGTTGCTGCCATACTACAGCTAATTTTCTAAAGTTGTAGAGTGTGATATAACAATATTGAGGATTAGAAAACAAAGCATAATTTTGTACTAAAATTATAAAAATGATAAAAAGTTGAATAGTCAGTTCTTGTCTGGAAGTGAGTGTAGTAGCTAAGACAGAGAGTCAGACAGACAGACTGACAGACAGACACATAAACACATACCATTTTAGTCTTTTGATGACTTATGGATTCACTAAAGAGAAAAATTTGGGACATTGCTCCAGTGTCATTTTAAAATTGCCATCCTGTTTCCAACCTTACCTGCTCTTCCGGGATATAAGTGCATGTTTAGGATCTCCCAGTCCATTTGTTTCCCTACCTGTCTACACTGTCTGAAACTTACTGGCATCTTATTGATCCCTTCTTCATTACTTACTACTTACATCTTGGGATCAGACATGTTTATTTTTTGGTCAAAATGAGTCTCTACTTTCCTAATTATATTTTCTTTCAAATCATTACCTGATTTATGTTTCTTGTACCCGAAATTGTACCATTTGTCGATTTCTAAATATGCACTGTCTTTTCTGCCTTGACCTCTCTCAGCCTCTAGTTCTAATTATTTCTTTATCATTCTTTATCTTTTGAGACTTGTTTCCATGTTTCTCTTTTTTGCCTTTTAATTCTTTCCTAGAACAGTGTAATCTGAAAGAGGCCTTTGCTGTTTGCTATACTATGAGCTTGTATAAAAGGAATTTCTGCATCTTTCCTTTTTCCTCCTTTATCCCTCATTTGTAACTGCAAGATTAAAACAAGAGAAAAGATGAAAGTTGAAATAAGTTATGTTTGTACTTTACCAATACTAAAATTCGGCACATTCCAGTACTTTATTCTTCACTTGCTGGTTCCATATTTTCCTATACTTTATTCCTTATTTTTTCTACTCTAACCCCCATACCCATCCTATAGACATAGTCTGCTTCCCATCTCTAAAGTTTTTTTTTTTTTGATGGATTTGAGTTCTGTCAATTCAGTTACATACTGGTCTGCAAAAACTCATCATTAGTGTATCATGTGAATTCCTTAGCAGACACAATTATATCACTTTCTCAAGGAGTATATCGAAAAAAATTAAAACTCCCAGGAACACATGGAAGGCAAACTTCCCTCCATAGTGACTACCATGCCCCCCCTCCCTTTTTTTACAGTCTTTCAGCCTCCTATGCCTTATGACATCTGGGCAGAAATTCTGAGCATTCTCTTGTTCCTCCCCACACTGTGTAGACTATCATTTAGATTTATCCCTATTATTTACCATTAAGTGGCTCATCACCATTTTGTCATTCATATTACCTTCTTTTTCAACCTATCATGATGTGAAAATATGGCTACACTGATTATTCAATAAACATCTCAGAAATAGCATCTATTTTTTGATAAATCCTATGTCAAATGCTGCCATGTAGACACCTACCTTCCCTTTTTGTTACCTTGTCCACTTTCTGCCTCTGCTCCCTCTAAAACATTTAGCTATATATATTTTCCCAAGCTCTGTGAATTCTCAGTAAATTGTTGGAAAATTTACTAAAATCACATTTTATTTTTTCTTGTTCATTTTCTGGCAATTATTTTTATGTTTAATATGGATGCAAATTTATGCTTTGTAAGTAAATGAGTATATGTTGTTAATTAAAAGAATAATCGATATTAAGTTCTGTTAAAATTTTTAGGAAAGTATATTTATTTCTATCTCTTTTAAGTTTATTAACTATTTACAGTTAACTTTTATAAGGAATTACAAATGCAAGAGCACATTCTTATTTTAGTGAAAATTAAAATTCTCATTTATATACAGAATGGCAACCTTAAGTTTAATTGTAAATTTATTAAATTGCATGAACTTATATAAATATGTAAGCCTCTGGCAAAAAAAACAAAAATCCCTCATTAGTTCTAACTGCACTAAATAGTACACCCTGTCTCATATTTAAATTGATATGCCGTCATTGAAAACTTCCTTCAATAAATAAAAATTATGGTGAATCTCTAAATTTGTGAAAATTATAATGCTGCTTACAATGTTATCTTCAACACAATTGCAGATATTCTAATACTTCTCCCAAGAGCTTTATGGAGTGTGTTTGTAATGAGTTGCAGACAATCTTTTTTTTTTTTTTAAAGATTTATTTATTTACTATATGTAAGTACACTGTAGCTGTCTTCAGACACTCCAGAAGATTGGAGTCAGATCTTGTTATGGATGGTTGTGAGTCACCATGTGGTTGCTGGGATTTGAACTCGGGACCTTCGGAAGAGCAGTCGGGTGCTCTTACCCACTGAGCCATCTTACCAGCCCGCAGACAATCTTCTTCATGAGCTCTGAGATAATGTTGCCTGTGACAATAAGTGATTACTGAGTTCTAATCAACAGATCAATCAATCAATCAACAAATCAGTCAGTCAGTCAATCAACCAACCAAACACATTTCACACTTCTAGCACATTCATGACTGTTTTTGTGTTTCCATTGTTTTTTATTTACAGTGAACCACTTTATATCTATTCCTTTCATTTCAGAGATGTCAGCCTATGATGATCTGAACAGATGGACAGCAAACAAGCTTGATGCTGTTGTTGTGGGAATAGAGTAAGAGAAAGACAATACTTCTTACCACAGTCCAGGCACTTGCAACAAAACTTGGTCTATTCAGAGCTGTCACCCAACCAACAAATACAAATATCCTATGGGGGTTTGTTTATATTTATTTTTTCTCATAATTTTAAGGTCAGTGCATCCCCAAAGTCCATACTATTTATTTTGATTTCTGCCAATTGTGAGGCCAGAGGAATAAGCATATTTGTTATCAGAGTTATGACATCTCTTAGAATATGAACTTCAGGATTCTTAAGCAACTCATTTTATGTACAACTAAACTTAAAATTCTCACTTATATACAGAAAGGTATACTCATTATATCCTTGAGATATTAGATCTTATTTGACCTGTTTCTAAACACTGTGGAGTTAGAGTTGTTGTTGGTTGTAAGACTATTAGGCAAAAATATTTCAATAACTTGAAAATTCAAGATATTATCCAAATGAAAAGTCTTAATATTATCAACAAACTTTCCCCAACATTTACAATAATATATAAAAGATGTGAGCAAATACCTATTACCTTAGGACTTTATATCTCTACTGTACTACTGAAATTCTCATTAATAGGAATGAAAAATGTTGCTATGTATCTTACCAAATCCACAGTGCAGAAATACACTTATAATCAATGCCTGAAACCCTTAAGTAGAATCTATTCCTCATTTTAAGAGAGATGTTACCAGTGAGCTCTTGTTAACTGGTGAGACTTAGGACTCAAAGTAGTAGTGTATCTGTTGGTGAGAATGAGATATTTCCTTGCATAACTTTAACAAGGGTTTTGTTGTGATTTTGCTTGATCTACCTTTAAAGCTACAGGCTTGCTCCTAAGTATCCATTCCCAGCTGCCCTTGACGACTGTGTTTATGCAATCAAGTTCTTTCTCCAGAAAAATATTCTTGCAAAATACAGAGTGGATCCCTCTCGCATCTGCATTATGGGAGACAGTTCGGGGGGTACCTTGACAGCAACAGTGACTCAACTGGTATGTCGTATGTGTTATATACATTTTAATCCCAATACAAAAGAAGCTGTGCCTGATTGCTTTTATAGTGTTATCTCTGAAATTCAAACAAGGGAACACTGTGTTCCAGAACAACCCTGAGATATTCAACAAGACTTAATTATAAAAAAAAGACATAATAGCTGAATTTCTAAAAAAAAAACAACCAACCAAATATAGAATATAATCCAATATCACAAATAAAAATTTTATCATCCTCACTAAGATGCAACTGATGTTCATCATGTTTGGTTGTCCTATGTGAATAAATGAGTGAGAAACAGTGTATATTGTTTCTATATGGATGAGAATGGAATGGCACTCTCATATATCTAAACTAATAATGAACGTCATAAGAAAATTCACTAGAGCTTTAGATAAATTTATTGAATTCTGGCAATTAAAATGAAATTGCAAATCTGTTTCTTTGAAAGCTATTGATTCATTAGACTTCATTCAATTTCTAGCTACAGAATGATCCAAACTTCAAAAATAAAATTAAAGCACAAGCTTTGATGTATCCTGGCCTACAGATACTTGATACCTTGTTACCATCCCATCAAGAGTATCAACATGGTCCAGTTCTGACCAGGGAGATGATAATTAAGTTGGCGTGCCTATATGTGACTGAAGACAAAGTTCTACCCCAGGCTGCACTGAAAAATGAGCATATGCCAACAGAGTCAAGACACCTGTTCAAGTTTGTTAACTGGAGTGACTTTCTTCCTGAGAAGTACAAAAAGAACTACGTTTACACTGAACCAGTTCTTGGAAAATTGAATGCTTCCTATCCAGTACTTGTGGATAGCAGGTTGTCCCCTTTGCTAGTCAATGACACCCAGTTACAGAGTTTGCCATTAACATACATTGTCACTTGTGAACATGATCTCTTAAGAGATGATAGTCTCATTTACATCTCACGGCTTAGAAATGTTGGGGTGAAAGTTACTCATGAGCATATAGAGAAAGGAATACATGGAGCCCTATCATTCACCAGAGCTCCAGTATTTTTAAATTTAGGATTCAAAATAAGAGATAAGTATATTAATTGGTTAGAAGAAAATCTATAAGTCAATAAAACATGTAGCTGTGCAATCAATAAAGAAATATAACAGTTATATTTTGAACTATTGTATGATGAATGGGCACAAAATTAACTGACTTGTGGATAAAGCTTCCTTTCAAAATGAGTAAAGATTACTGTATATGTTTGAGAAAGTTACTTCACTTGCTTGATCTTAGAAATACTGTTAAAATGAAGATACTTTCTTCATTATTCATATTAATTACTATTTGTTGTGAAAAATGTACTCTGAGTAGTTGAAAATGTCAGAAGCGTGGGAAAACATGTGTTTGGTTACATGCCAACATATTTTAGATATTTCATGGCAGTGATAAGCCAAATTTGGAATGTATTGAATGAACAAAATAACTTCCAATAAAAATGGAAAGGAGTCATGGGGCCTGGATGGGTTGGCGCATTCCTCTCCAGCACCCCAGTGGCAGAGAGGCATCAGGTAGACAGATTTCTGTGAGTTCCAGACCTGGTTGGTGTATGTAGCTAGTTCTAGGACAGCCACTGGTGTTTAGTGATGCATTGTTTCAAAACATGAATAAAAAGAAGACTAAAGAATAGAAACCATGATTGAGGAGAAGTGCAATAAGGAACAATTGTGATGACATTTGTATGGATTGAGCACTGAACTGTACTTCTGCTATGGTTTTTCCAACCATGTGCTCTTTATCCATTAGCATAATCTGCTCAAGGTGAATTAAGTTAGTTGTTGTTTTCACTCACTCCCCATTAAATTTATATTCTGCTTTTTATAAGAACACTTTGTATATTAGAGGAAGTTTACTTGATCATATACTGTTCCTAAAAGTCGAACATTTGTGTCTTACTCTTTTGTAACATCAAATTTGATGGAAACCTATGTGGATTGTATTTACTGTGGGACAATGCCTCTTAATGCATGGCAGTACCCACCGAACTATAGATTGTAGGTAGAATTATTTATAGTATTTTTTTTTGAACTTTTGTAATGAAGCGTTGTGCACACAGAGACGGTATATTCAGAGTTATGTGAGTTGATCTCCAAACATGCTTGCTTCCCTGTGATGATAGAACACATACTGCTGTAAACAAAAAACAACTCATAAATAGCTTCATTTCTACTCAGAAGTATTAAAACCGATGTTCAGTTTCGTGATGTCCTGGTGATTCTACTCCTTGTGTATGGTTGTTGGACATGTTTGGTGCTTTTTGTAATGCTGAATAAACTTCGTATAATAGAAATTAAGTGTGTCTTGTGAATTTAGTTGGTAATGAAATCCTCATCTCCAAAAATATTTTCATTAATGGTTTTTTTTTTTGCAGCTAGAGATGTTTTGTTCATCTTGAGTATGATTACTTCATTGGTGTCTTAGATTTCACCGTATGAGCCTTTCCCTTGCCATCCAGATACTAAGTTGTGGCAAGAACATGAAGGAAAGATTGACTAGAAGATTTCTTTGCTGTTGTTTGTGAAGCTATAACATCATAAGATTACTCTACTTGTTTCATTTGTGAATGAGGAAGAGTACTTGTCATGATATCAAACCACACTTGATGAAAATTGGTTGTCTTCATGAAGTATTGATCACAAATTGAGGAATAATTAAAAGGACATAGGAAGATATAGAAAGGGACCCTCAGTTGACAACTCTTCGTTCCAGAAGACATTTGAGGAAGATACTTGGAGAGGGCCAGAAGAGAGTATTTAAATGTAACCAATAAAAGAAAGATGAAGACCCAGAGTCCTATAAACCACCAACACAGAGCCTCTTTGGCAGACTTCCCATTTAGGGAAACAACAAGAGAAGTGTTTGAAATAAGTCTACTACTTCTCTTTCTCTTTGGCTTGGTATTATGTAATTCCTGGATATTCAACTCTTTGTTCTTTACATGGAATGTGTTTTGGAAATTCCCTAGAAACCACATGCACTCTTATTACAGTATTGGAGTTTTAGTCAGAATTTGAGACATACTCTACTCTGGATTGCTATACCTAACTGAAAATTGCTGAGAAGGAATCAGAAGTGACTAGAGTATTCTAGGACTCCCAGGGGAACTCATTCACCACAAATATTAGTAAATACATCTGTACTAGGAGTAAAAAGATTAGGAGACTGGAGCTGATGGGATGATGGGCTTTGACCCTAAAGCTAAGTGAAGAACTCCCCTGGAGACCACTAATGGGGCTTTATAGACACTTTTCAGTAAAGCAGCACTGCAAACTGGACACCAAAGTACCAATGATCATTCAGCAAGAAAAGGTAAAAGAGGGCAGAGTCCTTGTTCTGTATGCATGGGAAAGGCCCAGTGGGAGGGTCCTCTCTGTATTTGATCACTAATGTCATGCTTTTGGGCCTTTGCACTGTAAAATAGCTAAGTATAGTTATCCCATAGTAGGCTTGCTAGTTGTAAATGAAGACTTTCTTTCTTTCTTTCTTAAAAAAAAAAAAAA
>NC_034593.1:52598487-52604581 GCF_900095145.1 Mus pahari
TTTTTTTTTTTGGGGGGGTAAAAAAAAAAAAACCAAAAAACAAAAAAAAACCAACTTTTTTCTTTTCAATTTTTATTAGGTATTTACTTCATTTACATTTCAAATTCTATCCCCAAAGACCCCTATACCCCCCTGCTCCCCTACCCACCCACTCCTCCTTCTTCTTCTAGTTTCTAAGTTTCCTCCCTGTTTCTTGAGACATTCTATTAAGGAAGCAATTCTAGAATCTACCCTGAAGTTTCCTCAAGTGGAGAGATGAACATCATTCCAAACTTGCTTTGCGTTTGATTTGACGGATGCCTGAAATTCAAAGGCAGATGGCTATGAGTGAGACAGAGGAGAAGTACTGTATGTAGAAAAGTTCACTTGGTGCTGGTATTCCAGGGCAGGTGTGGCTTTAACTGCTTATCTGGAACTCACATGGCTACTACAGGCTTGTCCTCACTCACCCTAAAAGACTTTAATAAAGAGGTATGAGTGTTCTGCCTTAAAACTTTACCAACAAATTCCTCACTTGCCCTGTACCTCAACTTACCATAAACTACTTGAGGTATGTGATATCTGAGCTGTGAGTGAAGGTTCTGGGCTGATAGTAGCAGCATCTTCTTTGCTGGCTCCCTAACATAATCTCACCTTAAAAATGCCCATCCACACACCATACTCCTTCCTTAACTTAGGCTTTTTCCATGTTCCTGTTGTGTGTTCAATGTTCTCTGCGGTCTTTAAACGTCATTGAGCTATGGGATCCCCCAAATGTTGGAGGCATGTAGAATAAAGTAGCATAAATACTAACTGTATAGCAGAGTTGGAATTCAGAGGGCAAGAGCTTGCCTGACATGTAAGAGACCCTGGATTATATCACTAGCCCCGGAAAATAAATAGCTAAGGTTTCCACACTGTGAGCATATGCAGACGTGGGTTGGGAGGTAGGTGGACTCTTTTCATGCTCTGTGAATATTATGAACCTGTTGCAGGCCTCTGCATTTTCTGACAAATATTAACAGTGAAGAATGTAGTTTCAGGAAATCCTCTACACACATGAAAGAACATATTTGGTGTAGTAGAAATCACCCACTCCTACACAGTAGAATAAAAAGGGGTCAAACATTGGGGTTCTGGAGTCAAATTGTATGGGTGCTTTTTGTTGTTTTCTCTTCTCTCTGGCTCATACTTCCCATAACTAGAGGCAAGTGTAGCATCTAGTTTCAATACATGCTCTAAGCTGGATTCTAATTTTCTACTTCAGACACTGTCTCCCTTACCCTGACTCTGATCTTGTCCCTACTGAAATAGGGATCTCTGGAAAGTTGGGTATATTGTTATCTTAGTGGAAAAGAATGTTCTCATAAATGCCAGGGACCCTTCTATCTTCATGGTTCCCTAGTCTATCACAACTTTTCCTCCCAATTAGATACCCTCTGCTATACGAGGTCTGGCTTCACACCACTTCTCTTTGGAATCTACAACCTCTATATTGATAAATCAGAGAGTAAACCAAGTGTTTTGATGGTTACAGCATCAGATATCTTGAATGCAAATGGAGCTATGGGAAATGAGGCTGAGTTCCTACATAGAGGAATATGAGGGTGAAATGACCTAAGAAAAACCAAAAGAGGAGACTGGAAAATGGAAGATGATCGAATTCAATGGCAAATGGGAAAATCCCTTTACTTGTTCTGGCCTGTCATCACACAGAATAGACTGCGCCGTCTGTCCCTGACAAGTTGAACATTGGATATGCCCCTAGGTAGCCTAAAGAGAGTGGGCTAGGGCAGAGCAATCAAGACCCAGACCCAACATCTCTTTTTCTAATGCCCTTTTTGAAAACAGATGAAACTTGTTCCAAGATTCCTACAAAGCTGCTACATAGCTGCCTTCTCAAACCCTGGGCAAAATTAAACCCTTAGCCACTCAGACAACACCCCTGAGCGCGCGCGCACACACACACACACACACACACACACACACACACACACACACACACACACACGACTATCTATCTATCATCTATCTATCTATCTATCTATCTATCTATCTATCTATCTATCTATCTATCTATCTATCTATCTATCTATTATGTATACATTTATATTTATACACACACAAATTTGTCAAGATGCCAAGATGCATGGCTCCTCTGTTTCCTGAGATGTGTGCACATGTATATTAGTGGTGTGTGTGTGTGTGTGTGTGTGTGTGTGTGTGTGTGTGTGCATTCTACTATGGAGGCAGGCAGTTAAGTTTGTTTTAGTTACCTAATCACTATGCCCCAATCTTAACTCAACTGCTTATGTGAGTACCTGTTGTCCTTTTATCTTTGTGAGCTCAGTCATGTGATGCAAAGCAAGGTCAATCTGACAACAATGCCCACCCAAGGGGAAGAGTGAGATATCCCTAGTACCATTAGAGGAACCTCATTGGTACTCTTTGGCCTCATTCCCTACTTCTGTCAGGATTACAGTAGGGGAAAAAATAGAATCAGCATCAGCATATTTATCACACCAGTTACAGATTAGAGTTATGAAATAGGACAAGAAAGTATTTTTTAAAAAGGTATTTTAGGGAAACTGAGAATGGCATTTATAAGCACATCACATTTAGGAGGCTCTCTAAACCACTCAGACCACCAACAATTCAGAGTTCCTGTGCCATTCCTTCTCCCCCATGGATTTGAGTTGTGGAAACAGACTGATGTGGGTGCCATACCAGTTCTGTCTTGTCCCTCCATCCTCATTTACTGTGTAAGTCAACTGTTTTAATCTTGTACTACTGATTCCTCAGGCTGTGGCCATGCTCATTGCCACTACTATAACTACTATACATCTACTATAACTCAGAACCTCACAAGATACACTCGATAACCATTCAATGTAGACGGCCAAAATTGCTAAGAGTTCATGACTGATACACTGATAGTATATCAGGGTTCTGGTGCATACTTGAAGTCCCTTGGTATGTAGAAATAGTCATTACTGGGGATGGAGTATTTTCTTAGGTGGTGTTGCTTCCCAACTCTCTTGCCCATGCTTCAATAATTAATCAAAATTAAACTCATTGGCTCATTAAATTAGACTTGGAAGGAAACATGGCTTTGATCTATTATATCTGTCATCTCTAAAGTAGATAGATGCTTGCTCAAAACTCTTAGTTGAAAATCATCAAAAGTTCCCTATGGTTAAATCCTTGGCATAGGTAAAATGCTTGAGCAGAATCATGAGACCTAGGTTTAGATCCTTAGTAATCACATAAAACTCCAAATGTAGTGGCATGTTTGTAACCATAGCACTGATGAGACGGAGACAGGCATATGCCTAGGCCTTCTTGGACAGTCAGTCAAACCTAAAAAGCAAAACCCAGGCTTAGTGAGAGAGTCTCTCTCTAAAACTGGGGGAGAGAACACAGAAAATTTCAAGATGTTTGGCCCACTTCTTTTCCTCACATCAGGTATGTATATATGTATGTATGCATGTATGTGTATGTATGAATGTATGTACATGTATGTACTTACACATTTATTTATTGTGATCCGCAAATTGACTCTAGCACTTCATAGACACCAGGAAATCTACCACTGACCTACAAGCACAGTTGTCTTCATCTTGCTTGCTTGGAATTTTCAAACATAACATTAAAATGTGCTGGACTGGATCATTTTGAGATGTGGGTAGCTGGCTTAAGAAGGGCCAGGGTTTTGGGGTCCTGTTTATAGTATCAGGTCCTTCAATGCTTTGGCCTATAACATATATTTCTCAGAGAATAACAAGGAAGGTTGTTTTATAGAGTCCTTCACTTACATTACAAGTGGGCATGGGAACTTGTGACTTGAATCTTACAGGCTCTCCTGAGTTAAGAGAACTGACTCCCTTGTGATATGTCTGCTTCATGCAGCTGGTTTGTGAATAGGCTTTCAGTCTCAAGGGAATTGCACAAGTCTATAATCAGTGCACGGAGAGCTTATTTCAGATGCAGTTAGTGCCCAAAATGTACAAAATATAATCAACCAAAAAATAAAAAAATTAATTTGATTTTGCAAAGGAGTAAATGTCTAGAATAAACATATCTCATAGAAGAGGCACAATGGTCAACTAGCATAGGAAGAAATCTGTTGAATATTATCAGTCAGGAGAAATGCAAGTGAAAGCATTATTTCTCCCTCATGGGAGAATTTAGAATATTCAAAATACCAAAGTCCTGGTGAGGTGGCAATGAAAATTGATTGAAATCTGCAACTGACAAAGGTGTGTGTGATGGTATCCCAAGGATGTCATAGAGACCTGGAATAGGGGAAGCATCAAGAATCAGTGAGGGTGACCTCAGCAATGACTTACAACATTGGAAATGTGGAACCTGAAGAGACCACATCCTATAGCCAGGCAGGATCCCCAGTGGAGTAATAGGGACACCAATCACACATAAAATGTATGATCCAAATTTTATTTTATCTTAAAGAAATGTAGAGAGCAAGCACCAATCTCTAACACTACTAATGTTACCCTGTTATACTTACAGATAGGAATTTAACCTAGGGTCCTCTGAGAGGCTCCATCATCAGACAGATGCAGAGACCCAAACCAAATAGTGGATGGAGCTGAGGACTCTTGTGAAAGAGTTGGGGGAAGGATTGTAGCCCTGAATGGTATAAGAACTCCACAAAAAAGAACAACTTACAAGAATTAATTAACCTGGGCCCTTGGTGATCTCAGAGACTAAACCACCATCCGAAGAGCATACTCAGGCTGCAACTAGCTTCCTGCACATGTGTAGCAGGTATAAAGCTTGGTATTCCTGTGGGTCTCAAACAACTGGAGCCAAAGCTCTTGCCATTACTTGGGATATGTTCTTCTAGCTGGGCTGTCTTGTCTGGTAATCAAACTTTAAGTTTGACCTTTGTAGTTACTAGGGCTTGCTATTAGACATTTCTTTGGCAATTTTCCATGTTCTTCTCTTTTTATATTCATGAATTATCAAGGAGAACCAACAGGCTTGACCAGAAACAGATTCATTATTTTATAAAGAACATATGTAATAGAATTTTAATTTTGTAATACTTTTACACTTTTGTGTATATGTTTATGTATATACTTCCATGTATATGCACGTGTATGTGCACATGTGTGTATGTGTTTACTATGTGTATAGAGGTCTGAGAAAAGCTCTTGGGAATCACTTATTTACTTTTACCTTGTGGCAATTGAGGGCTGGCTACAGTAGTCAAACCTCCAGGAATGCATCTCTATCCATGGAAGAGACGTCTTACTAGCCCTCAGCTTTTAATTTATTAAAACTTTATTACAAAGAACTTGTAAGTAAGAAAGTATCAAAAAGTGAAATTATTCCAAAGTTTATATAAATCAATGAACATACGTAAAATTAGAATAGCCACTCTGATGCTACAATCCACATTATGTTTTATGTTTTACTATGAAATATGTTTTTATGAAGTTATATACCATGCAAAAGTGAAAACAAACAAACAAACAAACAAACAAAAAACAACAAGAAAACATCCCATGACAGAGTTAAAACTAGAAAAAGCTTTGTACCTTCTTGTTTTCATGTCTCATGTCCATTATCTGTTTTCTGTCCTTCCTTGCCATTTGTTATTTACTTTTACATGGAATAATGATAAAACATCGTTGTGGTTTGAGATCGTCTTTGCTTATCTGGACTACAATAGTATATCAAAACATTATGGAAAACACACATAATATGAACAACAAACCACAAAGTTTTATTTCTCACAACTAGAGAGGGTGAAAAGAGTCCTTGAATTTTGGAGGTGGGAACGAGAAGGAAGTGATGTAATTTTATCATATCAAAAATGTAAAAAGCAGTTTTAAAAAAGTTTCACTACTCTTGGCTCAGTCCCATAGTAAGTAACCTGGAGAGAGCCAGGTGTGCCTGACTCACTGTAAAAGGGGCTGCTTGCCCCCTCCTCACTCTCTTGACTTCTTGCTCTTGCTCTCCTGCAGTGGCCTCTTGCTCCTGCTGCCCACTCCTCATTCCCTTCCACCCTTTCTCTCTCTACACACTCATGGCCAGCCTCTAATACTCTCTCTCTCTCTCTCTCTCTCTCTCTCTCTCTCTCTCTCTC
>NC_034593.1:52604747-52612207 GCF_900095145.1 Mus pahari
CCCTCCCTCCCTGTCTCTATCTCTCTCTCTCCCTCTCCCTGCCTTCCTCTGACACCAGCCTTTCTCTCAACTTTCCTCCCAATGCCCTGAATAAACTCTATTCTATACTATACCGATGGTGTGACTGGACCATCATGGGGAAGGGATGCCTCAGCAGGGGCATTCAGAGGTACCCCCTTCCCCACACTATACTGGGCATCCACCGAACATACCTCTGGTCTCTTTATTTTTCCCAAAACACAACCTTGGTGCCCTGACTCAGATTTAGAAACTCAGAGTATTGCATCCCCTTCCTGCCATATGGAGATCCATTGCCGGCTAGACCTTCCCACCTATACTTTGGAGAACAAGTAAGCCCCTATCTCATGTGTTCCCAGGGGAGGGTTCTTGACCTCGAGCCACTCCTGTGCCACTTTTGAGGACAGAGACATTCAGGCTTTATGACTGGTCTTTTACTGATCTTCGTTCTAGGACCTCTAACCCTTGGGTGACTCACCCTCCCCCCAAAGTGGTTTTCTCTTGCTGCCATAGAAAAGACCTAAACTTAGGCAGTCTGCTTTTCCTGTGAGTCTGAGACTCACATTGAGCCACTGGCATCTGAGTGACAACCAGGTAAGTGTAGGTCTGGCTGATTTTTTTATTTTTATTTTTTCTGTTTATTAGTTATGGAATTTTATTCTCAGTACACAGGTAGGAACATTTGTAATATCTTCCACACCCAACAGGTTAGTCTTTGCTGCCTTGTCTCTATTGACTTGGGCTTTTCTAGGTCTATTTCACAGTACCCAGGAAGCAATATGTCTCCATGGCCACTTAACTGTCATTTTTAAAACAGTTCTTTTGCAAATCTGTACTTTCCCCTCTCCACTCCTTCTCTCCCTGCTTGTTCTGCTCTTATTTTAATTAGATATTTTCTTCATTTACATCTCAAATGCAATCCGGAAAGTCCCCTATACCCTCCCCCCACCCTGCTCCCCTACCCACCCACTCCTGCTTCCTGGCCCTGGCCTTCCCCTGTACTCGGGCATGTAATCTTCGCAAGACCAAGGGCCTCTTGTCCCATTGATGGCCGACTAGGTCATCTTCTGCTACATATGCAGCTAGAGACACAAGCTCTGGGGGTACTGGTTAGTTCATATTATTGTTCCTCCTATAGGGTTACAGACCCCTTCAGCTCCTTGGGTACTTTCTCTAGCTCCTCCCTTGGGGGCCCTGTGTTCCATCCAATAGATGGCTGTGAGCATCTACTTCTTTATTTGCCAGGCACTGGCATAGTCTCACAAGAGACAGCTATATCAGGGTCCTGTCATCAAAATCTTGCCAGCAAACTGGAATAGTGTCTGGGTTTGGTGGTTGTATATGGGATGGATCTCTGGGTAGGGCAGCCTCTGGATGATCCTTCCTTCCATCTCAGCTCTGAACGTTGTCTCTGTAACTCCCTCCATGGGTATTTTGTTCCCCATTCCAAGGAGGAGGAAAGTATTCACACTTTGGTCTTCTCCCAGTCCTTTTCCCGATGATTCTGCAGCCACAGGAAAAGCAGCTGTCACCTTGCCCCCTTGAGCTCCACACCCTGTGTGCCCTGCCTGGGACACTATTTCCTGAGTTGCTGCTTTCCTGTGGTCATCTGCCTTTGCCCCCCCCCCCCCTGCCCCAGACTACTAAGGCATCCTTTGCCCCACTCCTCCCTTAGGCATCTCCTGCCACAGCTCTCCATATTCTTTCTTGACTCCTACCCTGTAAATTAGTTGAGTTTGCTAGGAGACAGAATACTTCTTCAGGGCTTCCCTTCTCCTACCCACCCACCATAAATTCTGACCCTACTGGTCCTGGGGCTTCTAGCTTAGGAGGAGGACGCTCAGCCCTATGGGCCCTGTGCTGCCATGACCTCTTGATTCTCTAGCGGGCCACTGCCTTAGGCCACCTGGGGGACAGCAAGGGCTGAAGGCTGTCTGTGCATTTCAGACTGCGAAAGTGTCTCCAGCCCCAGCTGGGGGGCATCTGCTTGGTGCCTCAGCTGCCCACGCTCATGTGTTCCGTCTCCCGTTCACCCTCTTGCATGTGCCACCTACTGCCTGGAACTGTCCCAGGTTAGAACAGGAGCAGGTCAAAACTCTCATGCTGATCAGTAGTGGGATTGCACCTTGGGGATAGCCATCTGCTATCTCTTTGCATTATTTGTTGCAGTGCCAGTCCTTAGAGCCTTGGCCCTTGTCTCCCCAACTCCTCTGTCTGATGCTCCCCATTTCATTCTCAATTCTTTTCCGGGGGATCAGTGTTGCTTGCCCATAGTCCTTCTTAGCCCAGAGCCAGGGTTCCTCGGTGGTGCCCAAGCCACTGTGTGACACTGGCTGGGAAATGAGCCTCTGTACCTACCCACTCATTCCATGGTCCATATTTCGTCCATGGCCTGGCCTGAACCTGCACAGACACACTAGCTTTCTGTCCCTGTGCCATGCTCATATCACAGCTGTCAGCCCTCTGATTTCTTTCCATTCTGGTTCATATCAACTCTAAGCCAAATGTACAGTAGACAAAACTCTGCCATTTGTCTCTTCATGTACTTTCCTCTGCTAATACAACCTGTCAAAAATCACTTGACAATTAAGATAAGGTTTTATACTCTTAGCCTTGGTTTTTTTTGTTTTTGTTTTTGTTTTTTGTTCTTTATTGTTTGTTTTCCTACTGCCATTAAGTTATAGTTTGCTCTATTTGCTAGATATTTTCTCAAATAAGTAATTAAACAAACACAGGATGTCTATCTCAGATGTGCTCAAGAGATACTGCTCTCAATCTCTCTCTCTCTCTCTCTCTCTCTCTCTCTCTCTCTCTCTCTCTCTCTCTCTCTCTCTCTCTCTCTCTCTCTCTCTCTCTCTCTCTCTCTCTCTCTCTCTCTTTCCTTCCCTTTCTCTGACACCAGCCTTTCTCTCAACTCCCTTCCCAATGCCCTGAATAAACTCTATTATATACTATACCGTTGTGTGGCTGGTCTGTATGGGGAAAGGGATGCCTCAGCAGTGGCATGCAGAGGCACTTCCTTTCCACACACCATACTGTGCCGCCACCAAACATATCTTTCGTCTTTTTCTTTTTATAAAACACATTGATGCCCTGACTCAGATTTAGTAGCTCAAAGATTTCAATTGGGGAAGGATTATTTACATACTTGAAATGTCATATAAACATCCTCATACACATTAACTCTATATAAAACATTTGAACTGGTTAATGATATTATAGAAGAAATGTTCTACAGTCTTCTGTTTAGAAGTTGGAGAAGAAGAGATGCTGCAGATATGACAAGTTTAAAGTCCTGAAGCCTAAAGGACTGGGGTTCTGGTGAAAGTCTTTAACTCTTACAGATCAAAACTCAGAAGCATGGGATCCAATGATAGAAAAGACAGAGTTCTTATGAAATTTGCTAAAGGAAGGATAAGAAATGTTATTTACTCAAGGATTCTAGGAAAAGAGGGACAATATACTTTACAGGAACAACACTAATGGAGTATTATATGGTACATGGTTTTTCAATTAGCCAATGGTTAGGAAAGGAGAGGGAAAGAGGAAAATATGGAAATAACCCATTGTTGAAGTTCATGGGAGGATCTAGGCAGGTTTTGTGAAGTACGGTCAGACTGATCAATTCAAATGGAAAAAATCATAGGAACTTAGGAATTATTAGGAAGTTCATCGGGCTCAAAAAGAACTACCTAAGGAGGTTGAGAACTTCAGGGTGAAGGGACTTAAAACAAGAACTGAGTGGACACATTCTCAAATATATGTATTAAAGTAGACAACCCCTGGATAAGGACAGAAGGTGGAAGCAGATTAACATTAACATGATTATACTTACAACAAGGTTTGCTCAAGAAGAGAGGAAAAAATGTGAAACGATGCTTTCTTTTCAGTTTTCTTCTACTTCATACTTTCAGTACATCTGATGGTATCCAATCACATCTGTGAGCATCACAACCAATACAAACATCATTCTCTTTTAGAAACACTCTTATAGGCACACTCAGGAACAATATTTTACTAACACCAAGCAGCTAATCTAAGCCATGTTGACTAATGATTTGATACATGATATTTTATCTTCTAAAAGCCAGAATGCTTGCTAAAATATTTGTCCTGAACTTTCTGGTAATTCTGGTCCAGGTTGATTATCTTGGTGGATGATTGAACTTGAACAAGTCTCCATATTTCCTTTCTTTCATTCTCAAACTTAGTCCATTCCAGCATAGCTTGTTAACATAGGTCATAATACTTAGCAATGATATTAGCATATATTTTGACTGGATATCAAGTAATTTTCTATAAACCTGTTAGAAAATATCACAACTACAAAAGATTACTTCAAGAAAAGTCCAGTGCTTGCATTTGAGCCCCTGATTTCCTAAAACTATTTCATGTTGACATCACTATCACAGAGTGAAGAAACACTACAGGGCATTTAAATTACATGTCGGTAATCAGTACCTCACCTGATGAATTTCAACATCTACTTCAGAGTGTATGGCTTAACAAGTTAGAACTGGCACTGTAATGTTTGAACGAGAAATCAGCTCTGCATTATGAGAATACTTGTATTAACTGAGAGGGTTCCCAGTGTACTTATTTTGTGGCTTTTTATTCAGTGTTTATGGAAATATTTTAATTTCTGCACTTCAAAGAGCTTGGGATACTATGGGATTCAAAGCTCTCTGTTTTGGACTGCTTTGTGTTAGCTTTTTATCTTATATTTATACACCCATGCCTGACAACATTGAAGAAACCTGGAAAGTAATGGCCTTGGATGCAGTTGCTAAAACTTGTAACCTTGTGGTAAGAATAAAATAATATTTTCAGTGATTAAAATAGAAAACTTTTGAATATTTTGACAATACTATTAACATTATAATTTTGGGAGAAGTATTGTTACTTTTTAAGGAATATTGTTAACTTGATTTTTGCTTTCATTCTAAGGAAAAAAACCTGGTCATATAATTGTATTATAGTATAAATATATTAATTATTATTAACAGTATTGTTTAATATTAAATCAGGACATTTTTTCTATTATCTCCATAGCTTCTGTTGTCTGTCTCCAATTCTAAATTGCTGAAATTCTTGGGTTATCTTAGGATATACAGTGTGGATATACTTGTTATAATTTTCTTGAATACTCATAAATTTACACTTTTGATGATATATTATATATACTTTTTTGCATATGCATAGAACTCCTCTCATTCTCCACTGTCTTCTAACTGTTTCAGTTTATATGAGAGGAAAAAAAAAAAAAAGATATCCAGCGGAGTGCACAGAGAGTAAGAGCTGGAATCTGGGCCCTACGCTGCATGATTCAACTATCTTTTGTATGTACACAGTATGCTTGTTGCAGAAATGTCCTTTGACAGCTCTAACAGAGGATGAAAAATCTAAGGCTGCAGAATCAATAGCTGATCAGAAGTGATGGCGTTTCAAGGTGTCAAAGAGAGAGGAGCAGTTCTATGGTTCAGTGACCTCCAACTGATGATCACCGAGTCTCTACGTCTTTCTCCCACAGTTCTCTTTTTTAGATGTTCTGATTTCTCAATGGAAGAAAGAATACAGGAGGCATCCCATGTCAGTTATCTTTTGAGTATTTCACATGTATTTAAACCCCAGGGTCAGAACTATCCATGCTTTCATCAAGATCACAACATTATCTATTGAAATATTCCAATCTAATAAGATATTGTTACTTTCTTAGGGACACACCTTCCCAACCATTGTGAATATATCATTAATATATACACAATGTATTAGAAATTATGAGTTATTGTCCTGTATTTTTAAATAATAGTAGATGAAACAAAGTTGTATTTAAAGTTCATCCTGGAAAATTTAAAAAAACTTTGATAATTTTAACACTGGATCACAATTTAGATAATTTCTCAATTTTTATTAGGTATTTACTTCATTTACATTTTAAATGCTATACCCAAAGTCCCCTATACCCTCCCCCCCACACCCCTACCCACCCACTCCCCCTTCTTGGCCCTGGCATTCCCCTGTACTGGGGCATATAAAGTTTGCAAGACCAAGAGGCCTCTCTCCCCAATGATGGCTGACTAGAACACCTTCTGCACATATGCAGCTAGAGACACGAGCTCTGGGGGTGTGGTTAGTTCATATTGTTGTTCCACCTATAGGGTTGCAGACCCCTTCAGCTCCTTGGGTACTTTCTCTAGCTGCTCTATTGGGGGCCCTGTGTTCCATCCAATAGCTGACTGTGAGCATCCATTTCTGTATTTGCCAGGCACTGGCATAGCCTCACAAGAGACAGCTATATCAGGGTCCTTTCAGCAAAATTTGCTGGTGTATGCAATAGTGTCTGCATTTGTTGGCTGATTATGGGATGGACCCCTGGGTGGGGCAGTTTTTGGATGGTCCAAACTTTGTAACTCCTTCCATGGGAGTTTTGTTCACAATTCTAAGAAGGGGCTAAGTCTCCACATTTTGGTCTTTCTTCTTCTTGAGTTTCATGTGTTTTAAAAATTGTATCTTGGGCATTCTAGGTTTCAGGGCTAATATCCACTTATCAGTGAGTGCATATTATGTGAATTCTTTTGTGATTGGGTTACCTCACTCAGGATGATACCCTCCAGATCCATCCATTTGCTGAGGAATTTCATAAATTCATTGTNTTTAATAGCTGAGTAGTACTCCATTGTGTAAATGTACCACANTTTCTGTATCCATTCCTCCGCTGAGGGACATCTGGGTTCTTTCCAGCTTCTGGCTATTATAAACAAGGCTGCTATGAACACAGTGGAACATGTGTTCTTATTACCAGTTGGAACATCTTCTGGATATATGCCCAGGAGAGGTATTTCTGGATCCTCCGGTAGTACTATGTCCAGTTTTCTGAGGAACTGCCAGACTGATTTCCAGAGTGGTTTTACAAGCTTGCAGTCCCACCAATAATGGAGGAGTTTTCCTCGTTCTCCACAGCATCTGCTGTCACCAGAATTTTTATCTTAGCCATTCTGACTGGTGTGAGGTGGAATTTCAAGGTTGTTTTCATTTGCATTTCCCTGATGATTAAGGATGTTGAACATTTTTTGAGGTGTTTCTCAGCCATTCGATATTCCTCAGTTAAGATTTCTTTGTTTATTTCTGTGCCCCATTTTTTAATGGGGTTATTTGGTTTTCTGGAGTCCATCTTCTTGAGTTCTTTATATATAATGGATATTAGTCCCCTATCTGATATAGGATTGGTAAAGATCCTTTCCCAATCTATTGGTGACCTTTTTGTCTTATTGACAGTGTCTTTTGCCTTACAGAAGCTTTGAAATTTTATGAGGTCCCATTTGTCAGTTCTGGATCTTACAGCAGAAGCCTTTACAGTTCTATTCAAGAATTTTTCCCCTGTGCCCATATCTTCAAGGCTTTTCCCCACTTTCTCCTCTATAAGTTTCAGTGTCTCTGGTTTT
>NC_034593.1:52612218-52638364 GCF_900095145.1 Mus pahari
TTTAGATCCATGTCCTGCTTTTCTGGTGTGATGGTGTATCCAGGACTTGCTATGGTGGGAGAGTTTGGTTCTGATGATGCCAAGTAACCTTGGTTTCTGTTTCTTCTGTTCTTACGCTTGCTTCCTGCCATCTGATTATCTGTAGTGCTTGCTGCCCTCAATATATCTGATTGGAGTCTTTCCTTCCTATAATCCGAGTTGATTCAGGACTTCTCAGAGTCCAGATTTCTCTGTGATTCTTTGATTGTGGGCTCCTGTGAACCTGAGATTCTGGGTGTGTCTGAGTTCTTGGCAGTCAAGCTCCTCTGAGATACTCAAATACTAGTGTGACCCAGCTCCTGTTATCCTGGGATCCTGTTGTCCTAAGATCCTGTGGGTGTTACAGTGTGTGGAAGTGGTGTCTCCTTTGAGGACTGTGGAGTTGTCTGGTCTGTTTGAAACCAAGGTAAACCTGAACTGATTAAAAGGAGCCTGAGCCTCTGTTCAGGAAAGGCTCTGGTGCCCTTGTTCCTGCTGTCACAGGCCTGTCACTATTGGATTGGAGCAGCTGTTGTGTTCCACTCACCAGTGATCCTAAGACTGCTTGTGCAATCTGCTAGGGACCATGGGGGTGTCCACCCAGTCAGTGCCCTAGGTGACCAGGTGCTGATGCAGACCAGAAGGGATTTGTGCCCCTGGTCAGGCTGTTTCTCTGCTGCCCTAGTGCTGTCTCAGGTCCCGTGTGTGATTGGATTGGAGCAGAAGTTATGTTCCACTCACCAGTGAACCTAAGATCACTTGGGCAGTCCACTAGGTACTGTGGGGGTGTCTGCCGAATCTGTGCTCTAGGTGACCCGGTGCTGGTGCAGACCGGAATCACAATTTAGATTTCAAAGACAATAAAAATTTCGATTTTTCTCATGTGAAAGCAAAAACTAAAGTTCTTTATAATATAGCCTTGAGAAAATGAGTGTATCATTATACAATTCATATGGTATTTTGAAAGAGTTTTATAAAATATCCACACATAATCTTGTGAGGCTTCCTTCCAAAATAAAATTAGGATATAAAAATCTGGAGTATTATCACACTGTTTGTTTTATTGTCATTTCATTTTTTTTTCTGAGACAGGGTTTCTCTGTATAGCCCTGGCTGTCCTGGAACTCACTTTGTAGACCAGGCTGACCTTGAACTCAGAAATCCACCTGCCTCTGCCTCCCAAGTGCTGTGATTAAAGGTATGCGCCACCACTGCCTGGCTTGTCATCTCATTTTTATACTGATATTATTAAAATAAAAATACATAATGTTTAAAATTTTGTCTTGTTTTCATAGGCCACATTATGTGATAACATAGGACTTATGAAATATGAAGATGTACTAGTAATTTTTGCATCAATTCACTTTACAAAAGCAATTTCAGATGAAAACATTACAGTTATTGACACAGACTTCCGTGACATCCCTGTTCGTCTGTACTTGCCAAAAAGGAAGTCTGAAAGACAGAGACCAGCTGTGATTTTTATTCATGGTGGTGCCTTTGTCTTGGGAAGTTACAGTAAGTATAGTTTTATATGTGTGCTATTGATATATTCATATGGAAATAATTTCTGTATACCAATGAGTTGACAGACATTTGTCAGTACAATGTTTGCTTGAGTAATATATGCATGGTTCATAGTTCACGTTCTGTTTTAGATAAAAATTGGTAGTAAAACAACCAAGTAGAAACAAGATGGTTTTGTTGGACATTTGCATCTTAAATTAACATATTGATATCTTAAACTTGAAAGTACAAGTAATATACTTGTAACTTAGAGTAAAATAACCTAATCACATATGTTACATAACATTTATTATGATGTGAAGCAGGAATTAACTGTTAGATATGAAATAATATAGTTGCTGCCATACTATAGCTAAAATTTTTTCTAGTTGTAGAATGAGATATAACAATATTGAGGATTAGAAAACAAATCATAACTTTGTACTAAAATTATAAAAATGCTATAAAGCTGAATAGTCAGCTCTTGCCTGGAAGTGAGTGTAGTAGCTAAGACAGAGAGACAGACAGAAACATAAACACATACCATTTTAGACTTTCGATGACATGCATTCTCTACTCAGAAAAGTTTGGGATATTGCACTTGACAGATGTAACAGACAGTGCTCCTGTCCTCAGTGAACCCTCAGCTTAATTATAATATCCAATATTTTGTCCTCATAATTTGTGAACATTTTAAGATAAGCAAAAAGGCCACTGTGGAAAGCTGGGCAGCCAACTCAGTGAACATGTTTCAGATAGGTATTATCTTCCCGTTTTAGTGGTGAAGAAACAAAGAGATTAAGAAATATTTTCATTCCAATGGTTGGCTGCAAGCATCTGCATCTGTATTGGTCAGGCTCTGGCAGAACCTCTCAGGGGACAGTCATATCTAGCTCCTGTCAGCAAGTGCTTCTTTGCATCAGCAATAGTGTCTGGGTTTGGTGTCTGCAGATGAGATGGATCCCTTTGTGGTGCAATCTCTGGATGGCCTTTCCTTCAGACTATGCTCCAGCAGAGAAAGGAGTTAGGGGAATAACTAAAGGAGATGAAGGACTTCTTAACCTCATAGGAAGAACAACAAAATCAACTAACCAGACGCCCCAGATTTTCCAGGGTCTAAACCACCAACCAAATAGCACTCATGGCTCCAGCTGCATATGTAGCAGAGGATTGCCTTATTTCACATCGATGGTAAGGGAGACCCTGGAGGCTCCATGCCCCAGTTAGGGGAAAGCTAGGGCTATGAGGCTGGAGTGGGTTGTGGATTGGGGTGCTCCTTCATAGAAGCAGGAGGGAGGAGGGATGGGAAAAGAGGTTTACAGACAGGAAACCTGGGAAGGGGAATAACATTTGAAATGTAAATCATATGTATATATACATTTTTAAAGGCCCATAGTTAGAAAGAGAAGAAAGCAAAGGAACTCTGAGCAGAATCCAGGGGATTAAGGCTTCTACAGAAGGTTGAAATGGCCACATCTTAGAAGCAGTTAGGCCCTCTGTTTTGTTCCAGTGACATTTTGAAATTTCCAGCCAGTTTCAAACTTTACCTGCTTCTTATGGGATATAAGTGCATGTTTGGTGTCTCCCAGCCCACCTCTTTCTCTTTCCTTAATGTTCTACACTGTCTGGAAGTTACCGGCATATTACTTACTCCAGTTTTCATTCCTCTCTATTATATCCTGGGGAAGACATGTTTATTTTTTGGGCAAGATGAGTCTCTACTTCCCTAGGAATTATAATTTCTTTCAAATCATCACCTCATTTTTTTCTACCTGCAATTGTATCCCCTTTTTGATTCCTAAATATGTAGTTTTCTCTGCCTTGACCTCGGTCAGCTCCCTGTTGTTAAAATCATTTCCTAATCATTATTTTCGGGGATTTATTTCTATGTTTTCTCTTTCTTGCCACTTGATTCTTTCTTAGAGCAGTATAATCTAAAGAAACCACTGTTCTTTTCTACTCTGTTAGCTTGCATGAAAGAAATTTCTGTGTCTTTCCTTTCCCCTCCTTTACTTTATCCCTTCATTTGCAACTGCAACATTAAAATAAGAGATAAGCTAAAACCATGCTGAAATAAGTTAATATAAGTTAATTGTTTATACATTACCAATATTAATATTCCTCACATTCCAGTATTTTATTCTTTAGTCGTTGGTTGCACGTTTTCCTCTACTTTACTCTTTATTTTCCTCCAATCTAGACCCCATGCCCATCCTATTGATGTGGGCTGTTTCACATCTCTAACCTTGTTGCTGGACATAAGTTCAATCAACTCAGCTGCAGACTGATTTGCATACCTCATCATTAGTGAATCATGTGAATACCTTAGCAGATACAATTACATCACTTACTCAAGGAGTAAACGGAAAATTAAATAAAACTCCCAAGAACATAAGAATGGCAAACTTTCTCCACAATGACTACCATGCTCTCCTTTTTTTTGTTTTTAACAGTCTTTCAGCCTTCTACACTTTATGAGATGTTCTGGGCATAAATTCTGAGCATCCTCTTGTTCCTCCCCACACTGCGTAGACTATCATTTAGATTTATCCGTATTATTTCCTGTCAGGTGGCCCATCACCATTTTGTCATTTATACTACCTTCTTTTCAACCTACCATGTTGTGAAAATATGGCCACACTGATTATTAATAAATATCTCAGAAATATCATCAATTTGTTGATGAATCCTATGTCAAGTTTTGAAGTGTTGACCTCTTACTCACTTTTTGTTACCTCGTCCCCTTACTGTCAGTGCTACCTCTAACATACTGACCTTTCTATCTATGTTTCTCCAAATGTTGAGAATTCTCAGTAAATTGTTATGCATTTTACTAAAGTCACATATCATGTTCTCTTGTTCATTTTCTGGCAATTATTATTTGTATGTTTAATATGATGAATGCCATTGTATGCTTTGCACGTGAATGGGTATATGTTGCTAATTAATAGAATAATTGACATTAAACATTTAATTCTGTTAAAATTTTAGGAAAGTATTTTCTTTTTCTACCTCCTTTAAGTATATAAACTATTTAGCTATCGTTAACTTTTGTAAGAAATAATAAGTGCAAGAGCACATTCTTAATTTAGTGAAAATTAAAATTCTCAGTTATATGCAGAAAGCTAACCTAAAGTTTACTTGTAAATTTATTGAATTGCCTGAACTTATATAAATATGTAAGCCTCTGGCAAAAAAAAAAAATAATACCTCACTAGTTCTAACTAAATAATATACACTGTCTTACATTTAAGTTGATATTTCATCATTGAAAACCTCCTTCAATAAATAAAAATTAGAGTGAATCTCTAAATTTGTGAAAATTATAATGCTGCCTACAATGTTTTCTTCGACACAATTGCAGGTTTTCTAATAGTTCTACCAAGAGTTTTATGGAATATGTTGGTAATGAGTGGCAGACAATCTTTTTCTTGAGCTCTGACAGAAAGTTGCCTGTGACAATAAAAGTGATTACTGAGTTCCAATCAATGGATCAATCAATCATTCAATCAATCAGTCAGTCAGTCAATTTGTCAACCCACCAAACACATTTCACTTCTAGCACATTCATGACTGTTTCTGTGTTTCCATTGTTTTTTATTTACAGTGAACCACTTTATATCTATTCCTTTCATTTCAGAGATATCAGCCTATGATGATCTGAACAGATGGACAGCAAACAAGCTTGATGCTGTTGTTGTGGGAATAGAGTAAGAGAAAGACAATACTTCTTACCATAGTCCAGGCAGAGCTGTCACCCAACCAACAAATACACATATCCTATGGGTTTTTGTTTATACTATTCTTTCTTATAATTTTTATGTCAGTGTGTCTACAAAGTCATCAGTATTTATTTTGATTTCTGCCATTTTAGATACTAGAGTGAGGCCAGAATAATAAGCATATTTTTAATAGAGTTATGATATCTCTTAGAATATTAACTCCAGGATTCTCAAGCATCTCATTTTTTCTGCAAGTAAAATTAAAATTTTCACTTTATGTACAAAAATGCATACTCATTATATGCTTGAGAGATTAGGTTTTATTTGACCTGTTTCTAAACACTATGTGAATTTAGAGTTGTTCTTGGTTCTAACTAACCCTATTAGGTAAAAATATTTGAATAGCTTGAACTTTTCAATATATTATCCAAATAATAAGAATCAATATTCACAACAAACTTTTGCCAACACTTACAATAATATACTAAAATGTGAGCAAATACATATTACTTTAGGGCTTAATATCTACCCACTACACTACTGAAATATTCACTATTACGACTGAAAAATTGCAGTGTATCTTACCAGTTCCATAATGCAAAAATGCAAAAATAGACTTACAACCAATATCGGAAACCCTTAACTAAAATCTACTCCTCACTTTAAGACAGACATTACCAGTGAGTTCAGGTTAATTGGTGAGACTTAGGATTCAAAATAGGGCCAACCTCGCAGGTTATCAGTTGGTGAGTCTGAGATATTTCCTTGCATAACTTTAACAAGGGTTTTGCTGTGGTTTCGTTTGATTTACCTCTAAAGCTACAGGCTGGCTCCTCAGTATCCATTCCCAGCTGCCCTTGAAGACTGTGTTCATGCGATCAAGTTCTTTCTCCAGGAAAATATTCTTGCAAAATACAGAGTGGATCCCTCTCGCATCTGCATTATGGGAGACAGTTCTGGGGGTGCCTTGGCAGCAACAGTGACTCAACTGGTATGTTGTATGTGTTATATATCTTTTAATCCTAAAGCAAAAGAAGCAATGTTTACATTACTTTTATACTGTTATCTCTGAAGTTTAAATTAAACAAGTATGATTATCCATTTTGCATGATATTACTTTAGAAGTGACTTTATTGCCTAATGCTAAGGACAGCTTTTAAAATCCAACACTTTTAGAAGGTCGGAGGAAGGTTCAAGGCATTGAATCAATGACTATGTGTTTGCCAGCTTAAATTCCAACACTTTTAGAGGGTTGGAGGAAGGTTCAAAGCATTGAACCAATGACTGTGTATTTGCCAGCTAAATACTATACCAAGGACTATGCAACTTTCCCTTTTAAAGTTATTGTTTCAAAACAGGCTTCTGATAAGATTTCATGAACTGGTCTGTGAGCCTCCCAAACCAGAAAATCAAGAACCAAGTATTAGAAAACTGTAATGATAACCCTGGCTTACCTTGACAATGTAGACAAAAGTTCACCAATTTTTTGAATTGCTCTATTCATTTCAATACTGGATTTTTGTTTTGATTGTTGTTGTTCATACTTACTGAATTTAATTAGAAAATCTATGAAGAATTTTTCAATATTTTTGTATAATTATAGGTGAAGAATGTGTTAGAGAATTTATCCTCTGAAACTAAACAATCAACAAGAAGCAAATGGGGGAATCACTTATACTGGCCCCTGGAACATTAAGTGTATCACAGCAGCAAATGCATGGCAGTGGTAGTTGATTATAGCTGTAGCACTAGAAGTGTGAGCCTTCTTGTTCCTATCTCCCAAGTCAAGTAGTCTGGGGACATAATTTCTGTTACCTACCTTCATTTCTACATATTCCTCGTTCCTTCTTTTGAAGTCTCAATGAATATAGAGGTACCTCCACATTAAATATGAATATTTCTACTGTAATAAAGCTAAATCAGGATATATTTGAATTCTTGATCAAATAGGTAATATTTTGAAAGGCAATTTAAACCCAATAGATCATTCAAAATCCCACAAATGCTTTTGTAGAAGAAAATGAGTATTCTGTACCCTTTTTATTGTATAGACTGACTTCTTCTTATAAAGGAGATGTAGTCTCAAAGTTTGTATTTGTTGAAATTTACTAAATATTTTGCTTTTTCTTTACTTTAATCTTACTATCCAACCAGTAATATTTCTCCTTCCTCAAGACTAATTAATTTATTTTATGAAAACTATCCCTTTATCAAACTATTATAAAAATCCCAATGAAATGCCATCTTCTATAACCTAAAAACAATCAAAAATATTCTTAAATCATTTAATGTGTTGTTTGGTGGGGCCATCAGTGTACAAAAAGGCTCTGTAGTAGGTTGTGGCCCTCTAATAGAAAAACACAAGTAGATGTACTCGAATACATAAGATACATGTTTTGTGTTGTAAATAAACATAACAAAACTATTTAATTTATTAAGTGCAAGGAGTTTCATGGGAATCCAGTTCTTTTCATATTCAATCTTACTAATGATGTTATAGTTCAGAGAAACATTGTTTAACACTGTTCATAGACACTTGATATGTATATATGATATATATATATATATATATATATATATCATATATATATATATATATTTATATTCCATTTCATAGCCATATTGACAATGATCTTATTTTACATACAGATGATATGTCTTTCATTAATCATAAATTATAATATTTTGCTGTATAAGTATAAAATGCATGCAATGGTGTGCTCTAGGGTATCTATTATGAATGGGAAAGAAAAATATCTCAGTCTCTGCTCTTATTAATGTCTCATTTTTCTTAAATATTTTAATATAAAATAAAAAGGCTAAATTAAAGTTTAACCATGTTGTTTCTCAAGTATTATCATGTGTGCTAACACACTTGGGAACAGTACTTCTGCTGCATGTGAAAGAGTTTTCACATGGATTTACCTCAGTTTTTTTGTTTTTTTTGTTTTTTTTTTGCTTTGTTTTGTTTTGCTTTGTTTTGTTATACTTGCCAATGGATTTTCTACTAGTCTGAGAGGCTGCAGTTTATTAATAAAATTCCCATTCCAAAGGAGGCATTGTGAAGAATAAGGGCCATGGGAAAAAAAATCTTACCGAGTTTTTTTTTTTTTTTTTTTCCTTCTTGAACTGGCATGACCTCACTTCTATTGTGCTGCAATTTGGATTTGGTCAGATGGTTAGCCTTGTGTTAAGATAATGAGATTTCATGTAATTCTCTCATTTTGCGTAAATCATTTGCCTCTATGAGATCATGGCCTTGAGAGCACTTTCATAGCTTGAAATTTCCCAAGTATTGGCAGCAGATACAGTTACCATTGCAGAACTGCTATAGAAGAAGGTGCTATTGAAGTACTCATGTTCACAGGTGACATTTAGGTTCACTGCTGTGGAGTGTACAGGAAGAAAAGCTGCAGACCCAGGGCTCCTCTTATTTCTGATAAGAAACAGGCTTCATATCCTTTTCTGATCTTCTAATTATCATAAATTACTCTCTGTGTTGTCTATCACATCATGCTACTTACATAAATGTTAAATGCTTTCTAGAGCATGCCAAGTTCCTTTACACTTTATTTTATGTGTAACTATGGCAATTATATTTCATTATATTTGTAGATTTTGCTCATTATGTTACTCAGCTCAAAAATTCCTTTAGGGAAATTAGACATGGCAACTGGGAGACTGAAACAAGGGGACACCGTTTTCCAAAATAACCCTGAGATGTTAAACAAGATTTTACAAAACACACACACACACATACACAGACAGACACACACACACACACTAGCTGAATTTTTAAAAACAAATAAATGTGAAAAAAATCCAATATTATAAATAAAAATCTTGTAATCCTCACTAAAATGCTACTGATCACCTTCCAGTTTGTTTGGCATATGTGTGAATACAAGTATGAGCAAAAGAGTGTATATTGTTTCTATATAGATGAGAGTGGAATAGCACTCTCATGTCTCTAATACTGAATACCATTGGAAAATTCACTAGAGTTTCAGATGAACTTATTTACCTCTGGCTACCAAAATGAAGTTGCAAGTCCTTCTGTTTGAAAGCTATTGATTTATTAGACTTCATTCTATTTCTAGCTACAGAATGATCCAAATTTTAAAGGCAGAATTAAAGCTCAAGCCTTGATGTATCCTGGCCTACAGCTGCTTGATACTTTGCTACCTTCTCATCAAGAGTATCAACATGGTCCAATTCTGACCAGGGAGATGGTAATTAAGTTGGTGTGCCTATATGTGACTGAAGACAAAGTTCTACCCCAGGCTGCACTGAAAAATGAGCATATGCCAACAGAGTCAAGACACCTGTTCAAGTTTGTTAACTGGAGTGACTTTCTTCCTGAGAAGTACAAAAAGAACTACCTTTACACTGAACCAGTTCTTGGAAAATTGAATGCTTCCTATCCATTACTTGTGGATAGCAGGTTGTCCCCTTTGCTAGTCAATGACACCCAGTTACAGAGTTTGCCATTAACATACATTGTCACTTGTGAACATGACCTCTTAAGAGATGATAGTCTCATTTACATCTCACGGCTTAGAAATGTTGGTGTGAAAGTTACTCATGAGCATATAGAGAAAGGAATACATGGAGCCCTATCATTCACCAGAGCTCCAGTATTTTTAAATTTAGGATTCAAAATAAGAGATAAGTATATTAATTGGTTAAAAGAAAATCTATAAGTCAATAAACATGTAGCTGGGTAATCAATAAAGAAATGTGACAGTTTTATTTTGAACTATTGTATGACAAATGGGCACAAAATTAACTGACTTGTGGATAAAGCTTCCTTTCAAATTGAATAAAGGTTACTTACTGTATATGTGTATTGAAAAAGTTGCTTTGCTTACTTGATCTTAGAAATACTGTTAAAATAGAATACTTCATTATTCATATTAATTTCTATTTGTGGTGAAAATTGTACTTTGAGTAGTTAAAAATATCAGAAGAGTGGAAAAAACTGTGTTTGGCTACATGCCATCCTTTTTTAGATGCTTTATGGCAGACAAATTTGGAATGTATTACATGAAGAAAACCATTCCCAGTGAACTGGAAAGGAGTCATGGGGCCTGCATGTGTTGGCACATTGCTCTCCAGCATCCCAGTGGCAGAGAGGCATCAGGTAGACAGATATCCGTGAGTTTAAGACCAGGTTGGTTTATGTAGCTAGTTCTAGGACAGCCACAGCTGTTTAGTAACATATTGTTTCAAAAAAAAAAAAAAAAAAAACAACAACAACAACAACAAAGGAATGAAAAGAAGTGTAAAGGAAAACAACCACGAATGAGGAGAGAGCGTGATAGGTACAATTGAATTTGTATGGATTGAGTATTGCAATGTGCTATGGCTTTTCCAACCATGTGCTCTCTACCATTAGCATAATCTGCTCAAGGTGAATTAAGTTAGTTGTTGTTTACACTCACTCCCCATAAAATTTCTATTTGGCTTTTCATAAGAACACTTTGTATTTTGGAGGAAGTTAACTTGATCATGAGCTGTTCCTAAAGATTGAACATTTATGCCTTAAACTCTTGTAAGATCAAACTTGATGGAGACCTATGGAGATTTTATTTATTGTGGGACAACGCCTCTTAATGCGTGATGGTGCCCAGACAACTATAGATTGTAGGTAGAATTATTTAAAGTATTCTTTTGAATTGTTGAATGAAACATTGTGTACACAGAGACTGTCTATTCAGAGTTATGTGAGTTGATGATCTCCAGACATGCTTGCTTCCCTGTGATGATAGAACACATATTTGTCTAAGTACCAATCCACTTGGAAGCATTAAAATCAATACTAATTTTCTGAAGTCTTAGTGAATCTGCTGCTTGTGTATGATTGTTTGACATATTTGGTGCTATTTTCCTAACGCTGAATAAACTTTGTACAATGGAAAGTAAGTGTGTCTTGTGAGTTTAGTTCATAATCCAATTCTCATCTCCAAACATATTTTCATTAACGTTTTTCTGCAGCTAGAGGTATTTTGTTCATCATGAGTATGACTGCTTCATTGGTGTCTTAGATTTCACCACATGAGCATTTCCCTTGCCATCCAGACATGAAGCTGTGTTAAGAACATCAGGAAAGGTTGGCTAGAAGATTTCTTTGCTGTTTTCTGTGAAGCTATAACATCATAAGTAACATTAATCTGCTTGTTTCATTTGTGAATGAGGAAGAGTATTGTCATGATATCAAACCACACTTAATGAAAATTGGTTGTCTTCATGAAGTATTAATCACCAATTGAGGGAGAATTAGAAGGACATAGGAAGATATGGAAAGGGAATGAAGGTTCCTCAGTTGACAGCTTTTTGTTCCAGAAGATATTTGAGGAAGATACTTGGAGAGGGCCAGACGAGAGTATTTAAACATAACCAATAGAAGAAAGATGCGGACTCAGAGTCCCATAAAGCACCAACACAGAGCCTCATTGGCAGTCTTCCCACTTAGGGAGATAAGAGGAGTGTTCGAAAATATATTACTTCTCTTTCTCTGTGGTTTGGGGTTATGTCATTTCTTGATGTTCAACTCTTTATTATTTCCATGGGATGGGTTTTGGAAATTCCCTAGAAACAACATGCACCCTTCTCATAGTATTGGATTTTTAGTCAGAATTTGAGACATACTCTACTCTGGATTGCTATACCTAACTGAAAATTTCTGAGAAGGAATTAAAAGTGGCTAGAGTAGTCTGTCTGGTACTCCCAGGGGACCTCATTCACCCCAAACATTAGTACCATGTTCATACACTTCATCTTTACCAGGGGCAAGGAGAACAGCAGACTGGAGCTGATGGGATGATGGGCTTTGATCCTAAAGCTAAGTGAAGAGCTCTCCTGAAGACCATGAATGGGGCTTTATAGCCACTTTTCAGCCAAGCAGCATTGCATACTGAACACCAATGTACCAGTTATCATCCAGGGAAGAAATATAGGAGAGGGCAGAGTCCTTCAGCATGCATGGGAAAGGCCCAATGGGATGGTCTCCTCTATGTTTGACCATGCTTATCTCTTGGACCTTTGTACTATGACAGAGATAAGTATAGTTATCACATAGTAGGCTTGCTAGTATAAATGAAGAGTTTCTAGGCTTCCTATCTGTTTATTGAGCCATTCTACCAAGGGAGCAATACTTGAATCTACCCTGAAGTTTTCTCAAGTGGAGACATGAAAAATCATTCAGAACTTTCATTGAGCTTGATTTGAGGAGTGCCTGAAATTCAAAGGCAGATGGCTAAGAGTGAGACAGAGGAAAAGTTCTGTATGTAGAAGAGTTCACAGGGTGCTGGTATCCCAGGGTAGGAGTGGCTTAAACTATTTTTCTGGAACTCGCATGGCTACAACAGGCTTGCCCTCACACTCCCTAAACGGATTTAATAAAGAGGGATGAGTGTCCTGCCTTAAAACTTTACCAACAAAGTTCTCACTCATCCTGCACCTCAACTTACCATGGACTGCTTGAGGTATGTGATATCTGAGCTGTGAGAGAAGGTTCTGGGCTGATAGGAACATCATAAACACTAACTGTATGGCAGAGTTGGGATTCAGAGGGCAAGAGCTTGCTTGACATATCAGAGGCCCTGGTTTCTATCACTAACTCTCAAAAAACAAATCAAACTAAGATTTCTGTGGCTATGAGAAGATCCTGGCATGGGTTGAGAGGTAGCTGGTCTCTTTTCAAGCTCTGAAGATTATGACCCTGTTGCTGGCCTCCGTGTTTCCCAAAACATAGCATTTTCTGACAAATATTAGTGAAGAACACAGTTTCAGGAAATTCTCTAGACACATGGAAGAACACATTAGGTATAGTAGAAACTATCCACGCCTACACAGTAGAATAAAAAGGGTCATGCCACTTCGCCCCTTCTTAGAATTGGGAACAAAACTCCCATGGAAGATGTTTCAGAGACAAAGTTTGGAGCTGAGACGAAAGGATGGATCATTCAGAAACTGCCCCACCCAGGGGTCCATCCCATAATCAGCCACCAAACGCAGACACTATTGCATACACCAGCAAGATTTTGCTGAAAGGACCCTGAAATAGCTGTCTCTTGTGAGGCTATGCCAGTGCCTGGCAAACACAGAAGTTGGTGCTCACAGTCAGCTATTGGATGGAACACAGGGCCCCCAATGGAGGATCTAGAGAAAGTACCCAAGTAGCTGAAGGGGTCTGCAACCCTATAGGTGGAATAACAATATGAACTAACCAGTACCCCCAGAGCTTGTGTCTCTAGCTGCATATGTAGCAGAAGATGGCCTAGTCAACCATCATTGGGAAGGGAGGTCCCTTGGTCTTGCAAACTTTATATGTGTTGGGGTCTCTCACCTCCACTAACCACTCTCCCTCTAAACATTATATTGTGCCCCCTGCAGACAGACAGGATTGCCGCTAAGAGTACCTCCCCAGATCTCCCAGAATGCAGCGTCGTCGTCATCACCGCCCACTGTCGCCACCGCCCACTGTCGCTCGGACCAACCACTAACGTCATCACCGCCCACTCGTTTGGACCCGCCTTCCAGACACAGCTCCGCTCATGATCGGACCGTGAGCCATAGAGAGAGACAGAGGGACACGGGGGAGGACTGAGGGTCCTTCCTTGTCCAATTAATAAAATAATGCTCTGATCAGCGCAAACCGCCAGGGCATTCATTTCCTTTCGCAGATCCATCTTCTTTAGGATGTTTAGCCCTTCAGTACGAACCCAGAGAGTGCTTGTGCGCACACAGAAAACCACATATATGCCCTAGTACAGGGGAACACCAGGGCTAAGAAGGGGTAGTGTGTGGGCAGGGGAGGGGGGGACTTTGGGAATAGCATTTGAAATGTAAATGAAGTAAATATCTAATAAAAATTGAAAAAAAAGAAGGGTCACACACTGGGGTTCTGGAGTCAAATTGTATGGGTTTTTTGTTTTTGTTTCTTTTGTGTTTTTTTTTTTTCCTTCTCCCTGGCTCATACTTCCCATAACTAAGAGACAAGAGTATCATCTAGTTTTACTAAATGCTCTAAACTGGATTGTAGTTTTCTACTTCAGACACTGTCTCCCTTAGCCTGACTCTGATCTTGTCCCTAATGAAACAGGGGTCTCTGAAGGCTTGGGTATATTGTTATCTTAATGGAAAAGAATGTTCTCATAAATATTCACCAGTTGTGCCAGGGACCCTTCTATCTTCATGGTTCCCTAGTCTGTTGCAACTTTTCCTCCCAATTAGATACCCTCTGCTATACCAGGTCTGGCTTCACACCACTTCTCTTTGGAATCTACAACCTCTATATTGATAAATCAGAGGAGAAATCAAGTGTTTTGAGGGAAACAGCTTCAGATATCTTGCATCCAAATGGAGCTATGGGAAATGGGGCTGAGTTCCTACATGGAGGGGTATGAGGGTGAAATGACCTAAGAAAAACCAAAGGAGGAGACTGGAAAATGGAAGATGATTGAATCCAATGACAGACGAGAAAACCCCACTACTTGTTCTGGTCTCTCATCACACAGAATAGATTGCTCCAGTTCTCCCTAAGTGACAGGTTGTAAATGTCCCTCCAGGGGGAGATTGGGTAGGGACAGGGCAATCAGGATCCAACACTTCTCTTTCCTCTGCCTTTCTTCAAAATAGTACAAAATTGTTTCAAGATTCCTGAAAAGTGCTACACAGCTGCCTTCTTAAACACTGGGCAATATTAAGCCCCCCTCAGCCAAACATAAGCGCGTGCACGCACGCAAACACACACACGTGAAAATGAAGATATATTTGACCTTGCATTTGACTATGGAGGCAGGCAGCCAATCTGTTGAATTTTTCTGTCTTCTCTCCCTTAGTTTTTGAGAGAGGATCTCTCAATAAGCCTGGGTTTTTCCATTTAGGCTTATTGAGAATTATTATTTATCATGAAGCCATATGCCTGTCTCTGTCTCATCAGTGATATGGTTACAAACACACCATTACTTCTTGAGTTTACATGTTTACTAAGGATCTAAACTTAGGCTCTAATAATTCTGTTCAAGCATGTTACCTACAGCATGGATTTACCATAGGGAACTTTTGATAGTTTTCTAAGTCTGTAGGATTTTGAACAAGCAACTATTTACTCCAGATAGGACAGCTACAACAAATCAATGAGATGATTCCATCAAATTCTAACTTGTTGAGCCAATGAGCTTAATGTTGGTTACTTAGTGAAGCAAGGTCAAGACAGATGGGAAGTAACACCAACTAAGAAAATTCTCCATCCCCAGAGATTACTATTTATACATACCGGGGGAGTGGAGGGACTTCAAGCATGCACCAGAATCCTGATGTACTGTCAATGTGTTAATAATGAACTCTGAACGTTTCTGACCCTCTACAATGAATGGTAAAATGTACTCTATTGAGTGTTCCCGCCCGCAGAAACACTCCGGTCTGGGTTCGTACTGAAGGGCGGGAATATCCTAAAAGAATAGGCTGGGAAAGGAAAATGGAAGCCCTGACATGACTCTGATCAAGGCTCAATTTTTAATAAGCGGACTCTGCTTAAGTACATGGAAAGATTCCCAGCCTGACCTTGAGTCTCTTTTGAAGTTGGCGGAGGCGGTCAGATCTTAGGCAGAGATGAGTGCCTGGTAGGCGGTCCGAGGATTCTGCACTCTGGGAGATCTGGGGAGGTCGTCTCCATAGCAATTCTCTGGTGGCCCTATGCACCTGTAGGGGGCACAATATAATGTTTAGAGGGAGAGTGATTAGTGGAGGTGGGAGACCCCAACACTCTATCTTGTGAGTTTCTCCCAGATGTTATCATAGCTGTTTGTTAGCAGTACCAGTGAGCATGCCACACCCTGAGGAATCAGTTGCACAAGACTGGAACAGTTGACTCTCTCTCTTTCTCTCTCTCTCTCTCTCTCTCTCTCTCTCTCTCTCTCTCTCTCTCTCTCTCTCTCTCTCTCTCTCTCTCTCTCTCACACACACACACACACACACACACACACATACACACACACACACACACACACAAATGTAGAGGAACAAGACAGAACTGGTACAACACCCACGTCAGTCTATTTCCACAACTCAAATCAAAGGGAAATAAGGAATGGCAGAGGAACTCGGAATTGTTGGTGGTGCAAGTGGATTAAAGAGCCATCTAAATTAGGTGTGCTTATAAATTCCAATCTCATTTTCCCAAATATATATTTTTTACACTTTCTGGTCCTAAGTCATATCTCTAATCTGCACCTGGTTATGATAAATATGCTGATGACAGAGGAGGGAATGAGAGTTATTAAATAACAGATAGTGAGATTTGGATTACCAAGAGGATCTGCCAGTGACTTCATAGGAGGTATCTCAAAAGAACCTGTCTAATTTAATCAGCTAATATAAAATATGATAAAGCCAGAAACAAACAAACAAACAAAAAAACTTGATGGACTTGTATTTGAAACAAACCCCAGAAAATATATTGGTGAATTTTTCAAGCAACAATGATAATAAAAAGGACTTGTCAGCATAATATCACACTAACAAACAATATTGTGGGAGGAATACCAGTGTCATTTAATGGATTTGAATTATAGCTGTCAATTACCAATACCATAATAATCATGATACCATCATTAAAAAACAAATTGAGGAAGATGCGCAGATGTCATCTAGAAGCTACATCTTCACCCGTGTCTGGAAACAACTCAGATACAAAACTGACAAGGTGATGTTGGAAAGAGGTGCATATAGGAGGCCCTGGGTATCAGCCCTGGGGATAAGGACAGTTCCCTGGGTCAGTAGCCTAAAGATGTCTACTGGGCTCATTAGGTTCCTCCAGAGGTAACATTGATGTGGAGTTTGAATTCTTCCAAATCTCTGACTCCATACAGGAGAATCAATGTTTGTGAAAAATATTAAGAAACCCACACATGGGTAAGACAGATGCTGCTTGCATAATTTCTACTACTTTGGCACCCCATGTACAGTTCTTGTGGCTCACGTGGATGTTATTTTGAAAAAGAGAATTGTTCAACATTGTTTTCATGAATGAGTGCCTGTATTGTTGCTAAATCTCCTGATGTCCCTGTATACATACATAGGGTATTTTGGAAACTGTGGGAGAGGTAATCTGGAGGCAGCCCCACCAGCTGCACAGTGAAACTATCTAAAGAACCTACTTTGACCTTTCTGGCAACGACTTACATAGATATCTAGGATCCTGGATGAACTTACTGCCACAGGAAAGTCTGATTAGCATTCTTGCAACAATAGATGCTTCTGGTTTGTTGAAATATACTTCAGTTTTAGTTCAATGATGTTTCAAGGGCATTGTTACAGCTCAAGTGTTATACCAAACTAATGAGACAATCTTTCATATATGAATAATGGAAGAATTGGACTTATGAAAAAGGATGTACTACACAACACTTGTCCATTTTGATATGGCTCACTTCTGTTCCCCATATCAGGTATATATATCAGGTATATATATGTGTGTGTGTGTATGTGTGTGTGTGTGTGTGTGTGTGTATGTGTGTATGTATATACATGTTCATACTTATATCTTTATTTATTGTGATACTGCAAATTGACTCTAGCACTTCATAGAAACCAGGCAATCTACCACTGAGCTACAAGCACAGCTACCCTCATTTTGCTTGCTTGAAATTCTCAAACATAACTTCAAAATGTGCTGGGCTGGAACATCTTGAGATGTGAATAGCTGGTTGAAGCAGGGCCAGCTTTTTTGTGGTCCTCTTTATAAGTGTCAGGTCCTTCAGTGCTTTGGCCGATAAAATATGTTTCTCAGATTATAACATGGAAAGTTGTTTTATGGAGTCCTTTACCTACACTGCAAGTGGGCATGGGAAGTTGTGACTTGAATCTTACAGGCTCTCCTGAGTTAAGAGAACTGACTGCCTTGTGACGTGTCTGCTTCATGCAGTTGGTTTTGTGAATAGGCTTTCAGTCTCAAGGGAATTGCACAAGTCTATAATCAGTGCACAGAGAGCTTATTTCAGATGCAGTTAGTGCCCAAAATATACAAAATATAATCAACCACAAAATTAAATAATTAATTTGATTTTTCAAAGAAGTAAATGTCTAGAATAGACTTTTTTTTCATAGAAGAGGCACAATGGCTGACAAAGAAAGAAATCTGTTGAACATCATCTCTCTGGAGAAATGCAAGTAAAAGGATTATTTTCCCCCTTTGTGGCTGAAATTAAAATATTGAAAATACCAAAGTCCTGATGAGATTGTGATGAAAATGGATGGAAATCTGCAACTGACAGGGGTGAGTGGGAACGTATCTGGGGGATGTGGCAGAAACCTGGAATCGAGGTGGCCCCCAAGAATCAATGGGGTGACCCTAGCTCTGACTCCCAGCACTGGGGATACTGAACATGAAAAAGCCACAACTTTTAGCTAGGCGGTACCCTCAAGGGACACCAACCACCCACAAAATTTATGACCCTGAACTTATCTTATCTAAAAGATATGCAGAGAGCAAGTACCTGTTCATGAAATACTAGCGGTACTCTGAATCTTATATACTCTGTACAATGCTTGCAGACAGGAGCTTAGCATGGCTGTTCTCTGAGAGACTCCATCATCAGACAGATGCGGAGACCCACAACAAAACGTTGGAAGGAGCTTAGGGACTCTTGTGAAGAGTTGGGGGAAGGTCTGCAGCTCTGAAAGGCATGGGAAATCCACAAGAAGATCAACTAACAAGAGTCAACTAACCTGGAACCTTGGTGTTCTCAGAGACAGAACCACCAATCAAAGACCGTATATAGGGTGGAACTAGGCTCACGCACATATACAGCAGATATACAGCTTGGTCTTCATGTGTGTCCCCAACAATTGGAGCATGAACTCTTCATTTCTTTATTAGATATTTTGTTTATTTACATTTTAAATGTTATTCCCTTTCCTAGCTTCCCCTCTGAAAATCCCCTAGCCTCTCCCCTCTCCCCCTGCTCCACAACCCATCCACTCCAGCTTGCTGGCCCAGTTAATCCCCTATACTGTATCATAGAACCTTCACAGGACTAAGCCATTGATGACCAAGTAGGCCATCCTCTGCTATATATGTAGCTAGAGCAACGAGTCCTTCCATGTGGTTTCTTTGAGTGGTGGTTTAGTCCCAGGGTGCTCAGGGGTTACTGGTTAGTTCACATTGTTGCAAAACCTTTCAGCTCCTTGGGTACTTTCTTTAGCTCCTTCATTGGTGACCCTGTGCTCCTTCTAATGGATGACTGTGAGCATCCACTTCTGTATTTGTCATGAAATGGCAGAGCCTCTCAGGAGACAGCAATATCAGACTCCTATCAGCAAGCTCTTGTTGGCATCTGCAATAGTACCTGGGTTTGGTGATTGTTTATGGGATGGATTCCCTAGGTGGGACAGTTTCAGGATTGTCATTCCTTCAGTCTCTGCTCCAAACTTTGTCTCTGTAACTCCGTCCATAGGTATTTTGTTCCCCCTTCTAAGAAGGATCAAAGTATCCACACTTTGGTCTTCCATCTTCTTGAGTTTCATGTGTTCTGCACATTGTATCTTGGGTATTCCGTGCTTCTGGGCTAATATCCACTTATCAATGCAATGCATACCATGCATGTTGTTATTGGGTTACCTCACTCAGGATGATTTTTCTAGTTTGCCTTAGAATATCATAAATTCATTGTTTTTAATAGCTGAGTAGTACTCCATTGCATAAATGTACCACATTTTCTGTATCCAATACTCTGTTGATGGAAATCTGGGTTCTTTCCAGCTTTTTGCTATTATAAATAAGGCTGCTATGAACATAGTGGAGCGTGTGTCCTTATTACAAGTTGGAGCATTTTCTGGGTATATGCCCAGGAGTGCTATTGCTGGATCTTCCGGTCGAACTATGTCCAATTTTGTAAGTAACCATCAAAATAATTTCTAAAGTGGTTGTATCAACTTGCAATCCCACAAGCAATGGTGGAGTTTTCCTCTTTCTCCACATCCTTGCCAGCATCTGCTGTCACCTGCATTTTTGATCTTAGCCATTCTGACTTGTGTAAGGTGGAATCTTAGGTTTGTTTTGATTCGCAATTCCCTGATGACAAAGGATGTTGAACATGTTTTTAGGGGCCTCTCAGTCATTCTTTATTCCTCAGTTGACAATTCTTTGTTTAGCTATGTACCCCATTTTTAATAGGGTTACTTGTTTCTCTGGAGTCTAACTTCTTGAGTTCTTTGACTATATTGGATATTAGCCCTCTATCAGATGTAGGATTGGTAAAGATCTTTTCCCAATACGTTGGTTGCCTTTTTGTCTTATTGGCAGTGTCCTTAGCCTTACAGAAGCTTTGCAATTTTATGAGGTCCCATTTGTTGATTCTTGTTCTTACAGCACAACCCATTGGTGTTCTGTTCAGGAATTTTTCCCCTGAACCCACATGTTTAAGGTTCTTCTGCACTTTCTCATTTATAAGTTTCAATGTATCTTCAGGCTTATTTATAATAGCCCAAAGTTGAAAAGAACCCAGATGTCCCTCAAAAGAGGAATGGATACAGAAAATGTGGTAATTTACACAGTGCAGTACTGCTCAGTTATTAAAAACCATGAATTAAATTAAAAAACAATGAATTTATGAAATTCTTATGCAAATGGATAGATCTGGAGGATATCATCCTGAGTGAGGTAACCCAATCAGGCTCCTATCATCAGGCTCTTGTTGGAATCTGCCTAGTGTCTGGTTTTGATGGTTGTTTATGGGGTGTATCCCCAAGTGGGGCAGTCTCTGGATGTTCATTCCTTCAGGCTCTGCTCTGAACTTTGTCTCTGTAACTCCTTCCATGGGTGTTTGGTTCCCCCTTCTAAGAAGGATCAAATTATCCATACTTTGGTCTTCCTTCTTCTTGAGTTTCATATGGTTTGTAAATTGTATCTTGGGTATTCTAAGTTTCTGGGCTAATATCCAGTTATCAGTGAGTGCATATCATGTGTGTTCTTTTGTGATTGCCTTACCTCACTTAGGATGATGTCCTCCAGATACATCCTAGAAATTTGCCTACAAATTTCCTAAATTTATTGTTTTTAATAGCTGAGCAGTACTCCGTTGTGTAAATGTAACACAATTTTTGTTTCCATTCTTCTGTTGAGGGACATCTGGGTTCTTTCCAGCTTCTGACTATTATAAATAAGGGTGCTATCAACATAGTGGAGCATATGTCCTTATTACAATTTAGAGACCAAAACACAGAAGCATAAACTCCAATGGTAGAAAAGACAGAGCTCTTATGAAATTTGCTAAATGAAGAATAAGTAAGCCAAGGTTATTTATTCAAGGATTCTAGGAAAAGAGGAACAATATACTTCACAGGGGCAACAGTAATAGAGTATCATCAGGTACATTGTCTTTCAATTAGCCAATGGGTAGGAAAGGAGAGGGAAGGAAGAAAATATGGAAGGAATACTTGCAGTTTAAGTGAGTATCTATTTATGTTTCTGAGATTGGGTGAGATTCAAATGGAATAAATAATTAATCATAGGGTCCTACGAATTATTAGGAGTTTTACCATGCTCAAAAGCAACTGCAGTTAAAACCAAGAACTGAGTGGACATATTTTTAAATACATGTATGACAAGCCCAGGACAAGGACAGAAGGTGGAAGCAGATTAACATCAATATGATTAGACCTACAACAAGGTTTGCTCAAGAAGAGAGAAAAAGTGTTTCTTCTACTCATGTTATGAGTGCATCTGATGATATCCAGACACATCAGTGAGCCTTACTACCAACACAAACATCATTCCCTTCTGGAAACACCCTTGCAGGCACACCCAGAAACAATATTTTACTAACACCAAACAACTAAACTAAGCCATGGTGACTCATGAATTTCAATCATCATATAGTGCAGCTTTCTAAAAGTCAGACTGCTAAAATACTTGTTCTGAACTTTCTGGTAATTCTTGTCCAGGCTTAAAAATTACAGCTTGCTGCATGATAGAAATTGGACAAGTCTCCACACACCCTATATTTCATTTTAAAGCTTAGTCTACATCAGGCATGATTTGTTAACATAGGTAATAATACTTAGTGATATTAGCATCTGTTAGAAAACTATTGAAACTACAAAGAATTACTTCAAAAATTATCCAGTGCTTGCTTTTGGATTCTGATTTCCTAAAGCTATTTTATGCTGACATTACTATCACAGAATGAAGAAACACTGCGGGAAATTTAAATTATATGTTAATTTAATAGGTACCTCACCTGATGAATTTCAACATCTACTTCCTAGTCTTTCCATTTGCAGAACAAGTTAGAAATGACATTGCTTAATTCAAAATGACTGAAATAAGAATCAGCTTCCCATTGTGAATAGTTGTATTTACCTGAGAGGGTTCCCAGTCTGTACTCATTCTGTGGCTTTTGATTCAGTTGTATATGGAAATATTTTAATGTCTGCACTGGGAAGAGTTTAGGATACTATGGGATTCAAAGCTCTCTGTTTTGGACTGCTTTGTCTTAGCTTTTTATCTTGTATTTATACACCCATGCCTGAGAACATTGAAGAAACCTGGAAAGTAATGGCTTTGGATGCAGTTGCTAAAACTTGCTCCCTTATGGTAAGAAGAACATAATTTTTTTCTATGATTAAGAATGAATGGTTTTGAATATTTTTATAATACTATTGATATAATTCTGAAAGAAAACATTTTTTAAAAGAATGTTAATATCATTTTACTTAAGTTCTAAGAAAACACTAGTTTCATAACTATGTTTTTATCTTGTATAAAGATATGAATTATTGTAATAGTACTTGCTTGGTAACAAATTAGAAATTCTGTTAGTTCTTTGGCTTCTCTTGTCTGCCTCCAATTCCAAATTGCTGGAATTCTGGGGTTATCTTAGAATATACAGAGTGGATTTACTGCTGTAATTGTTCCAGAATAGTTAGAAAATGACACTTTTGATGCTGTAATATATATGCTTTCTTTGCATATGTATAGATCTCTCATTATCCACTGTCTTCTAACTATATAGTTTATATGAGAGGAAATACATATTCATAAGAGTGCATACAGAGAGAGTAGCCACTTAAATTTGAGCCCCAAGCTGCACTATTTATCTGTATTTTTTTTATGTGCAAAGTGGGTACCTTGTAGAAAGTGGGTACATTTTGACAGCTCTAACAGTTTTAGGCTAAAAATCTAACCTAGCAGAATTAATAGATGATCAGAAGTTACAGCAGTCCGAGGTTTAAAAGATGCACAGTTCTACGACAACTAAAACTAAAGTTCTTCATACATTTCTGAATCTCTGTGTCTTTCACCCAGAGTTCTCGTTTTCAAATGTTCTGATTACTTGATCAATGAGTGAATACAGGAGCCAGCCCAAGTCAGTTCTTCTGTGGTTATTTCATGTGTATTTAATGAGAAATATTCATGCTTTCATCAATATCACAACATTACCTATCAGAACATCTCATTCCAATATGATGCTGTTACTTTGCCAGCTTCACATATTTCTAATAATCATGTATATATCATTACATTACACACTTTACGTATTTGACATTATGAATTATTATCCTGTACCTCTGCAAGGATTATAGTCAAAAGGAACATGTTATTAACAGTTTATCATAGCAAATTTGGAAATCTTTGATAATCTTAGCACTGCGTCCTACAATTTAGACTGCAAAGACAATAAATATTCTTGCTTTTTATTGTATGAAAGTTAAAAAGATAAAGTTCTTTATTATATCGCCTTGTATAAAATCAGTGCATTATTTTGTAATCATATGTTGTTTTGAAAGTGTTTTGTAAAATATCCACACATAATCATGAGAAACTTCCTTGACTCTCACTGTACCCATTAACATAAAAGTGAGGAAACTAATTTAACATTTGTGTAGATTGTTCTGTATAATAATGATCAGGCATTTATTAAGAACATGTGATAATCTCTACATAGATAGTTTTCATTATAGTCTTAAAATGCTTAAATATCATTTTAAATGCAGAAAACATTGACATAAACTAAATAAGACAATTTCCTAAAAGTATAATTTTCAATAGTATATTCATTGAATGAAAATTATCTGAATATATTGATATCTCATGCATTCATATTAACAGGTCATATCTTTTTTATATTTAATTAGTTAGAAAATACTTATGAACTTTTGTTACATTTCAAAATTAATCAACCAGTTCCTGGTTGGAGACAGGTAACCCTATCTATTGAGACATCTTATTTGCACCTCTAGAATAAGTAATTAAAGAATACTTAGGCAATATTTATTGAATGTTAGCATGAACTACACTTTTCTATATACACCAAAAATATTCATTTATTTATACTTACTAGAATTCAGCAATAACTTTATTACTGGTATTATCTTTGAATGGGTTTGTGCACAATAATGTCAGTGTACATTGATCAGTAGCTTTCCAGTTTTTATTAAACTTTATTATTTATATAAAACAATTTTTAAATTCAAACATATTTTGATAATATATTCCCTTCCTTCAACTCCTTCTATATTTTCTCCTCCTCCCTATACACAAAATAATTTCTTTTTATGAAACAAACTCAAAACAGAATACAACAACAACCCCCTAAAAACCTAGAAAAAAATTTAATAACAACCAAATGTAAAACTGAAACAGAACAAAAACTCCACTAAAGCGTAACCATATAAAAGCACACTAAATGGAAAAAAGACATTGTGTGTTGGTCAAATACTCCGCAAATTGAGCTTTGTGCTGAGGTAGTTGATATATGGAGAAAACTTACTCTTTAGGCCCGTAGGCTTAAGTGGTATTTCAGTCACTAACCTTTACCATAGTTGGTAGGCTTTAATTCATTCATTTAAAAATATATATAACAAAATAAATATAAGACAAAAAAAAAACCCATCACATCAAAGTTGGATAAGACCAATCAACAGAGGAAAAAAGAGCCAAAGAGAAAGAGCAAGAGTCAGAGATCTACTCAGTTGCACAGTCTTGAAACCCATAAATTAAAAGTAAACTACAAGCTTTTATATAAGCTCAGAGGATATGGTACAAGCATGCTGCTTCAGACTCTGTGGACAGTGCTTATGTGTGTCAATAAATCTGACAGGTATGGCTGCAATTTTCTCAGTGTATTTCTTTCGTCAAAATATAGAGAATAGCTATATGTGCCTTACCTTGTAATACATGCAGTTATAAAAGCTATTCAAGTACTGTTGGCTCCAGAAGTTTAAAGAAATATTCCTTGAATAAATTGCCCACTTTCTAGATAGGCTGGTAAGATTTCTGCAGTAAAATCAAAGAAGGATTTTAGAGAAATGGGTAGAATAAAAAACAAAATAAAAAACAAACAAACAAAAACAAGTTCACATTACATATAATGTGGTTATATCCTAATATTTAAAATTGAGATAAATAATGTAATTTTAGAAGGAACATATGACNACATACATAGAGGGATTATAAGACATTGAATTTTTGAAAGATTTATAATTAAGCAATAAATACAAAAAGTCTTTAAAAATGTAAGTAAAAATGCTTTTCTAAATAACATTTAATCTAAAACACCTGAGATTTTCAAAGGCGGAAGGGTCATTGAAAAAAAATGGTCATAATATTATTTGGATTTAATTTTACAAATTCTTTATTTCTGTTTGGCTTCTCTTTGCTGTTTTTTTTTTCCTGTTTTCTTCTCTAAACTTTATCTTCACATTTATTTGATATTACAGATCTAATGTTTAATTATTTTTTATTTTGTTTTATTATAGGCTTTGTGTCTTGAAAACTTAGGTGTTATGAGATATGAAGAATTTATCTCCATGATAATCAACCTGGATTACACACAACCGCTTTCTGATGAACACATCACAGTAACTGATACTGCCTTTGTTGACATTCCTGT
>NC_034593.1:52638749-52640171 GCF_900095145.1 Mus pahari
TACTTAGTTGGTAATAACATTTTACTTATGATCTTCTACCTCTTGAGTACTATGATGAAATGCATTTGTCTCAAACCTGGTCTATGTAGTATTAGGGTTCAAACTCAGGGCTTCCTCCAGCGTGGGATAATGTTCTAGCAAGTGAATCCCAGTGAAACTCCTTTTCTCAGGTGACATTTTACTTATATTTCATATGCAATAAAGCAAAAAAAAAATGACTTGGATAAGTCAATTGCTACTACATTTTCTCCTTGGCTTCAGGATTTTTTCAGCAGCTGTAATGTTGAAAGGAGGCCTATAAGAAGTACATGCTCTTGACTCAAGAGGGAGTTTCTAATTTATTACTAAAGTGGTAAAGCATATAAGGAAGTTGTTCAACATGACTCTAAGGGGAAAACACAAAATAAAACTTTTTATAAACAAGCCCCAGTCATGAAGTTGAGATTCCGTGATTGTCTCCTGTAATATTTATAAAGGACATATAAAGCTAATAAATGTAAAAAATAAAAAATAGTCCTTTGAAAAAACTTTGGAAAATTCAATAATAGACTGTTAACAATATATGGAAAGCCATTGTAAGTAAACTATAAAAACAAGCAAGTTAATGAAATTGTAAAATTTTTAAATAATATATGAATATTTATCAAATTCAGGTAATATCTGAATAGTCAATTGATTTCTCAATTTAAAAAAAGAGTATGAGATTTTTAATATGGTAGAGAAAATTGAGTATGCTCCCTTGCAGTTCAAGAATGGCAATAGAATTCAGTATATTGAAAATGAAAGCTTGGCTCAGTCCCTGCCCCATGCTTGTCATAAATCTTATAAAACAATAATACTTTCAATTCTGTTTTTTTTTCAGTTATTCAAAGTTTATAGAGTGTTTGTAGAAGGTAGGCAGTGACTCAAGGTAAACTGTAAGACGAATACAATGGCTGCGGGGAAGAAGGACCCTCTATCATATTTATTTCATTCTTTGCAAAATCTAAAGTAAAAAGCAAAATACAAAGCTAGGTAGTTCCCCATGATGATGAGAGAAATCCAGGTCCATGTTCTTAGAAAAAATATTCTGTTTTATGGCCACAGCCAATGTCTTAAAAGTCAAAGCCAGAGCCACAGTATGCTGTTGATGTTACCTTTTGAAAAGTCTACATCTTGATCATAATTTTAAAAGTGGCAACTTTCCAAGAATTAAATTTTTTTAATGTATAAGAGATACCTCTTAATAGTCTTGATTTTGATCATATTTTTAAAATTTGGCAACTTGCCAAGATTTTGTAGTGACTACATTGTTAATAGACATCACAGAACTTATAAAGACATTGCATCTAGGGAGGAGGAAAATGGAATTGGATTGTTACTTTGCCTCTTATGGCTGTGATAAACACCATAACAAAAACAAACCTGAGGCAGAAAGGTCTG
>NC_034593.1:52641118-52647798 GCF_900095145.1 Mus pahari
TTTACACATTTGCCTAAGAATTTCATAAAGGCATTGTTTTTAATAGCTATGCAGTACTTCATTGTGTAAATGCACCATGTTTTCTGTATCCATTCTTCTATTGAATGACATCTGGGTTCTTTCCAGCTTATGGCTATTATAAATAAGGCTGCTNTGAACATAGTGGAGCATGTGTCCATGTTATATGGTGTTACACCTGGGTATATGCCCAGGAGAGGTATAGCTGTGTTTTCAGGTAGTACTATATTCCATTTTCTGTGGAACCACCAGACTGATTTCCAGATTGGTTGTACCAGCATGTAATCCCACCAACAATGGAGGAGTGTTCCTCTTTCTCCACATCCTTGCCAGTATCTGCTATCACCTGAGTTTTTGATTTTAACCTTCCTGACTAGTGTGAGGTAGAATCTCAGGATTGTTTTGATTTGCATTTCCCTGATGAATAAGGATGTTGAACATTTCGTTAGGTGCGTCTAGACCATTTGAGTTTCCTCTGTTGAGAATTCTTTGTTTAGCTATGTACCCCATTTTTATTAGGGTTATTTGGCTCTCTGGAGTTTAATTTCTTGAGTTCTTCATATATATTGTATATTAGCCCTCTATTGGATGTAGGGTTGCTAAAGATCTTTTCCTAATCTGTAGGTGGCTATTTTGTGCTATTGACAGTGTCCTTTGCCTTACAGAAACTTGGCAATTTTTTGAGGTGTCATTTGTCCTTCCTTAGAGTGTAAGCTATCTTATGAGCTATGTTCTTAAGTGAAATTCCCTCATTGCAGATGTGCCTAGGTTGTGTTATGTTGATAAAAAAATAAGTAACCAGCACAGGTGGATACTTGAGAATGTTGTCGCCTCTATGTAGTGATAAATGTGCATCTATGTGTGTTGGAGATAGTCAATGGCTTGTGTGCCAGATGTACAACAAAGTCTTACATTAACTTACTAAGGGATATTTAAAAATGCATAATCGACATATTTGTAATAGCAGAGCTTTTAAGCAATTAAGTTTTTATCTTACATAAACAGTATCTGTCTATCTAGATATCAACTACTTACATATCTATAGCATACACACATACACACACTTATGTATGTATGTATACACGCGTATGTATGTATGTATATATGTATATATGTATGTAAATAGAGAGATCTACTGCATTCCTTCTTCCTGAATTTATGACCCAACTGAAAGAATATGTCAAGAGTTTATATATATATATATATATATATATATATATATATATATATATATATATATTCTCTCTCTCTCTCTCTCTCTCTCTCTCTCTCTCTCTCTCAAGCTATCAATCTTTCTAATGTTGTAACTCTTTACTACATTTCCTTATGTAGTGGTGACCTACATCCATAAAACTATTTTTGTTGCTATTTCATGACTCTAATTTTGTTACTGTTTTAACACCTAATATAAATATTTTTCGAGATAGATATTTGCAAAAACGAATTGTGACCCACAGGTTGAGTACTGCTGATGTAGTTGAATAGCAAAATGGTTATTTCTAATGAAGACATTGAGTTTTATTGTTTATCAGTTGAAGGTAGAGTCTTAGATTATAGACCTGGCTGTAGTGACTGTACGAAGACTAATTAACTTCCTCTACTGTCTAAAACTTCCAGATTGAAGGAGGAGAGGATAGTATAGTGCACCAGTTCACAAAGGGATATAAGAAGGGTCATTGTGTGGCAAATAGTAGATGACAAGTTAAAATTAAAATATGCCAACTCTAATTTTCATCTTCAAAATACCAATATGTAAATTTATCTCTTCATCTCTAGAGAGAGATTCAAGAATGTTGCATTGGTTCAGCGCCCTTTGCATGAAAACAAGGGTAGGAAATAAAGATTCCTGTCTGATAATCTGAAATCTTATTTATCATATAGATATCTGTTATTATTTATGATACTTTTTTAATTACAAGGAATATTTTGACCTTTCTCTTTTCATTTTAGAGCAGAGGGCTTTTGATTTCCTGAATAGATGGACTGCAAACAAACTTGACGCTGTTGTTGTAGGAATAGAGTAAGAGTAATTTTTCTTTGACTAGTATGTTTTTTGCCTTAACTGTCTATAGATTCAATTTCCAAGGAATACATCTACACCCAAAATTTGAATTTTAAAATTTACTATACATTATTTGTCACAATTGTTGCATTTTACTACCTTTTAAAGGTGTCCAATATCCTAAATATTTTCCCTTAAAAAACAAAGCAAAACAAAAAAACCTTTGAATTAGACCCTAAGTTGACTACTTTGTTAAACCTTATCATTTAGGTCAAATATGGTCCAGTTGTGTTCCTTATTACATAGTCAGACAGAAAGGAGAAATTTGAAATATTTGATCATATTTATGCTTGTGATAAAATGTTTATGTTCAAAATAATTATTATTTAAAATATTCTTAACTTCCTAATGTTGTGTTCCTCATGTGGTGAACACCTGTCATAAAAGAATTTTTTATTGCTACTTCATAACTGTAATTTTGCTACTATTATGAATAACAATGCAAATATCTGTATTTTCTGAATATCTTTGGAAGTGACTCATAGGTTTAATATCAGTAGTTTAGAGTGTTGTAGGTAATAAAGTTTGGGGCCAGTTGAAATGTTGAACACATACTCCCAAAAAGTGAGTACACTCTTAAGGTATTTGCAGCATGTGTACTGGAGTATCTTAGGATAGCCCATTATTTTCTTGTTCATATTAGTGTACTCTAGATTTCTGAATCTGAGTTTGATTCCAAAATTTATTATTCTTAAGAGGACACTTTTTATCTGTCCACCTTCAACTTAGTTCATAGTTACAAAATCATGACTCAAAACTTCTAATCCAATATTTTTAATCTTCAATGATGACATTTTTAAACTATGTGAATTTGGGTAAAACTGAATAATCATCTAAAGAATGTAGTTTCTAAAATGTATATTGTGCTTAACATACCTAGAAAAACTTTATATATTAATGACTAGATTTTGGTACAGGAAGAGTCTATTATTTGGGGAAATTTGAATCATATTTTAATACAAGGATACAGAAACTGCTACGTATTTAGTATAATCATTATGATTTGCATTTTCTAAATTTACTATGTTTAACATAATAGATATAAACATCATTTTTGTACATAGTAATATCTAAATTATTCTTTCGGATTTTTTTTAGGGCAGTTCACATTATTTTCTAGGATTCCTATCATGAACTTTCAACACTAAATATAGATATTTGTGAATTTTGATATTCTGAAGAAATAAAAGAGAACATGATGTTTATATAGCCAGTTATGTTAATAACATAAAGAAAGGTACAGAATATCTCTAGTATAAAATGAACTTGAAATAAAAATTTTCCTTTCAAAAGTAAGGGGTTTATAGTAATCCATTATCTTCAGGCACGAAATGTCCACTATCTTAATTACATGTTTTAAATAATTTTATATTAGCTTTTATTCTAATTAATCCTTAGAAGAAAACCCTAGATCAAGTTTTAAAAATCTGAACAGTAGGACCCATTGTCATGGTGCATGTGTTAGATGTCTGAGACGTTGTTGGTTGTACACTTATGCTTTATGTGCTTTCTTGGTCTGTGTTAAAGCTACAGGCTAGCTCCTCAACATCACTTCCCAGCACAATTTGAAGATGGTATCACAGCNGTCAAGTATTTTCTTCAGGACAAAATTCTAACAAAGTATGGAGTTGATCCTACCCGAATTGCTGTGTCAGGAGACAGTTCTGGAGGAACTCTGNCTGCAGCGGTGACACAACAGGTACAGCATGGTTGGCTCTTTGGTGAGGAGTAGCTGTTTCAGTTCTTAGTTCATTCAGGTCTGTTCCTCTGGTATCATTCCTTGATAAGGAGCATTCATTCCCACAGAATTACAATGGCCTTGAATGAAAGATCAACTGAACATAAAGTGGGACTTTGGTTTATACATTAACAGTTATATTTATCTATATGTCTATTTTCATGTCAATATTACTTTTANTCCAACCTTCATTTTCTTTGTAAAAGTTGGCTTTGGTGTTATATTTCTCAAGCATTAAAACATTATAAAGAATCTTGTTAATTAATCTCTAACAAAGAGAACAAAATAGNATNTTAAGTATGCTTGACTGGATCTATGGACTCTGGTGATTACCATCATGTTGATGCTGAAACATCCAGCTAAACTACACTAGACCTCAGGTTTTTGTAGGGTGTCTTCAGTTCAACAGTATTAAAATGATACAGTGTATAAATATCGAATTCTTTCTTTAAATTATTTTTTCATTTATTTATTTATTTATTTATTTATTTATTTATTTATTTATTCATCATTCACTTTACATCCTGATCACAGTACCCCATCTCCTGCTAGTCCCCCTCACACGTGGCCACGTGGCTCCTCTCTCTATCCCTCTTGTCCTTAGATCTCTGAGAATGGGGAAATCTCTCTCAGGGAACCAACCTACTTCAAGTCACTCCAGCACTAGGTAAATCCTCTCTCACTAAAGGTAGACAAGATACCCGGTTAGAGAAGCAGGATCCACAGACAGGCAACAGAGTCAGGGTAAGCCACCATTCTAAACCTTGGGAGAACCCACATCAATACCAAGCTGCACACACACACAAACATACACAAACCTGCTACATATGTGTGAGGGTTCTAGGTCCAACCCTAGTATGCTGTTAGCAGTATGTTGTTAGCAGTTTGGTCTCTGGGAATTCTGAGGAACTAAGTTAGTTGACTCTATTGGTCTTCTTGTGGAGTCTCTATCCTTCCATGGTCCTCAATACTTCCAGCTACTCTTTCATAAGACTTCTGGAGCTCCAACTATGGTCTGTTTTAGACAGCTGCTGGGTAGAGCATCTCAGAGGACAGTTATGCTAGGATCCTGTCTGTGAATCCAGGCTGACAGATACAAACAGGACTTGTGGCTCCAAGATAGCTGAAGGAGGAAGGCAGGCCTGAAATGTGTTCATATAGATTTTCTGGGAATAGCTTGGCATATTCCCCTCAAAACTGGTACACCATGGACCCTCATCATATATGACATTGCCACTTCACTTGGATCTAGGGCTGAGGATAAAAGATACGTGTGTTAGTTGGCTGAATAATAATCTATAATTACAGTTTTCCTCAATGAAGTTTAATTTTAGAAGTATTTTAGTTGTAAAATGCACAATATAAATCAAAATTATATTGTTACTTCTATCATTTACTTTTGAATATATCTATATCTGTATCTATATCTATCTATCTATATCTCCCCTCCTTTTACCTTCTGTCGCTGTAACCTTTCTATCATATTTTTTAAAATACTTAACTAATGTTTTAAAAATGATATTCAGTGCTAGGGTATTTAATGGTGTTTAAGGGTATTATAGGCATTTTTGGTATAATCATGCTTTATGACAGCACTCTGTCATGGTTTGGTACCATCTCTGTTTCATGGTTACATTATATCTGTTGGAATGTTGGAGCCTTTGCCTCAGTGGACATCATATTTTTCAGGTGCAGATTGATCCTGAAGTAAAGCATAAACTCAAGCTGCAAGCCCTGCTTTATCCTGGCTTGCAGGTGATTGACACTCACTTGCCATCTCATCGAGAAAACGAACATGCCATAGTTCTGACAAGGGACATAGCCATAAAACTTGTGAGTTTGTTTTTCACCAAGGATGAGGCACTTCCACAGGCAATGAGAAAAAACCAGCACATGCCTCCAGAGTCCAGACATCTGTTCAGGTTTGTCAACTGGAGCACTCTTCTCCCTGAGAAGTTTAGAAAGGACCATGTGTACACTGAGCCTGTGCTTGGAAGATCGGCTTTCTCCCTGCCGGCGCTGATGGACCACAGAGCACTGCCCTTGTTAGCCAGTGATGCCCTCTTACAGCACTTGCCACGAACATATATTCTTACCTGTCAACATGATGTCCTGAGAGATGACGGAATCATGTATGTTTCAAGACTTCAAAAGGTTGGAGTCCAAGTTTTTCATGATCATGTTGAGGATGGAATCCACGGAGCCTTATCATATATGACATCACCACTTTACTTAGATCTAGGGCTGAGGATAAAAGATATGTATGTTAGTTGGCTGGATAATAATTTATAATTACAGTTTTCCTCAATGAAGTTTAATTTTGGAAGTATTTTAGTTGTGAAAAGAACAATATAATTCAAAATTAATCTGAATCAATTTTAAGTTACTGTGTTCTTGAACTAATTATCCTAACTGAGGGCTTTCCCACCTGCCCTCAATGTTCCTGAAATAACGACTGTGAGACTTAATCATATTTATGAATATATGTTTAGGTCATAAGCTTGGACCCGTTCCCCAACTATCTCATAGCCTAATTTTTTTGGATAGCCCTGGAGCTAATTAGACTTGAAGTTAATTCCATTCTCCTGTGAGGGGTTTTTGAATAAGGAATGAGTCAGCACTCTTGTGATTTTTTTTTTTTTTTTTGGAAACCTGCTTCCCAACTTAATTTGTAAAATAAAGGAGAGCTGATGATTGGGCAGATAAAGGGAAGGTGGATCAGAAGGTGGGGAGAAGGAAGAAGGAGAAAATGGTAGAAGGAAAGGACACAGAGGAGGAGGAGGAAGAAGAAAAGCATAGCAGAAGCAAATGGCCTGGAGAAACTGTGAGTTCTAAGGGGTCTCATAGATGTGGAAGATGGTA
>NC_034593.1:52649529-52650880 GCF_900095145.1 Mus pahari
ATTTATTCAAATTGAGAAAATGTTCCTTAGTGTAAATAATAGTATTTTCAAAAACACAATCATCTGATAAAGATTTTAGTTAGAAAATTGAAAGTTGTATAGGTGTTGATATATTGACTTCTTACTATAGGAACTTTAAAAACTAAAAATCACCCCAAGAACTACAACTTGAAATAAATGAGCACCTTAGGAGTGAGATGCAATTGGAAATAAGTCATTGCTTTAAAACTGTGAGCAGTCAATTTCTTACAGACAAGATGGATATATAAAGTATTTGGTTGGACAAATAATATTTTGTTGTTTAAATTACTAAGCACTATCAATGCCAAAATAGACTTTACCATAAATGACTCATTCACTACACTTCATGATGTCACATGCATTGACGATCTAATATGTATTTATTTATTTTAATGCTGTTTTGAGTTTCTATTGCTGCAGGGAAACTCCATGACCAAAAACAAAAAGCAAGTTGGAGAGGAAAGGATTTATTTGGCTTATACTTCCATATTGCTCCTTGTTTGCTCAATCTGCTTTTTAATGAACCCAGGACAATCAGCCCAGGCTTTGCATCACCCACAATGGGCTCAGCCCTCCCCTCTTGATCAGTAATTTACAAAAAGACATATACCTGTTTGTCACAAAGGCGTTATTTTTTTTTTTTTTCAATTTAGGTTCCGTCCTTTCAGATAACTAGTTTGTGTGTCACATTGACCAGAGCCTAGCTAGCACAACGGAGTTTTATCAGTTTCACATGTAAACTCATTATTAACCCACACCTTTCATTTCTCATTCATTCTCAATACCTCATATTAAAAGCATAACTTTAAAAGTCCCACAGTCTTTCCAAACTCAGACACATTAAAATTTCAGTCTCTTTGAAATTTCCAATCTCTCTAATATTCAAAATCTCGTTTAAAATCCAAATTCTTCCTTCTGTGGGCTACTGTAAAATCAAAATTAAGTTAAAAACCTTCTTCAAGATGGAAGAAACAGGGAACAGTAACACTCTGAACTAAGCAAAGCCAAAGCCCGGTGTATATGCAACTCAGTGTCCAATTATCTGGGATCCAGTCTGGGATGAGTCTTCTAGGCTCATCCAACGATCTTGAGTCACTTCTTTACCTCTGCCTCTGCAGCACATATAGATTATCTTCTAGGCCCCAGTGGACTCTAGTCAAATACTACTCCTGTTCTTGATGGTAATTCCGAGTTACTGACGTCACCAAAATTCTGGGGTCTTCTGCTACTATTAGGCTGTGCTCTCACTAATACCCTCTCAGAGGCTCTATTCACAGTGGCAAGCCTCAGCTTCTTCATGTGACCCCTTCAGTCCTGGGCCTTCAACTGC
>NC_034593.1:52651513-52661632 GCF_900095145.1 Mus pahari
CTCTCCCCTCTCAAGTTCATATCATTTTAGTTTTTGTGTTTGTTTTGTTGTGTGTGTGTGTTTGTTTGTGTGTCTGTCTCTCTCTGTGTGTTAGTGTATGTGTTTCTATGTGTTTTGTGTGTATGTTTCTTTATCTCTCCCTCTCCCTCCCTCTCTTCCCTCTTTCTCTCCCTCTCCTCTCCCTCCCCCCTCTCCCCCTTCTCTGTATGTTATATTTCACTTAGTGCATTTAGAGTCGCCAGGAAGTAGGTGGGTGTGGATTCACCCAGTTAATCATAGGAAATTTAACTATACTAGAGGCCACATCTTCAATGAAGTATGATTCTCCACATTCAGGCACNTATCTACTACATTGTTCCTCAGTGAGGGAGAAGCCTGGCAATAATCTAAGTCACTTGTCCTTGGACTTTGCCTGGCCTGTGTAAGTAACCATGACTGCTATGAGACCATGTGTGAGGTAGCCATGCCATGAGTCTACCATTTCACATTTCAAGGCTCCCCTGCCTACTCTCTTTCTATTAAATTATTTTTGCTTTTTATTCCTGATGTTTTCAGTGTCTGCATGTGGTGTGAGGAATAGACATGCCCTATTTAAGGCTTCTAACTAAGTCTCTTATTCTCATTCCTCCATCCAGTTATGGATTTCTCCATTGACTGCTTTATAATAAAAAAAAAAAAAGAAAGAAAGAACAGAAAAGAAAAAAAAGTATAGTCACATACATGTAAAGCAGTAAGTAGGGCAGTAGTTCTCAACTTGTGGGTAGCAGCTACGCTTTGGAGGTCAAGGGACCCTTAACCTAGGTTCACCTAAGACCACAGGAAAACACAGTTTATAGTACAATTCATCACACTAAAAAATTACTGTTATGAAATAGCAATGAAAATAATTTTATAGTTGGGGTCACCACAACATAAGGGACNATATTAAAAGGTTGCATCATTAGGACAGTTGACAACCTAATTGTAGAACCAGTTTGATGGCATGACCACTCAGGAAAGTAATACATTCTATCCTAATGCCTGTGACACCCTGAGCCAGAGGCTTTTGACTGTATGTTTAACAGTATTGTACATGAAATCCACGCTTATGGACAAGGCCTTGAATCTAACCAGAGATGGGTTACTCACTCATAATACTTAAGTGAATATTACACCATTAAACACATCTCTTCCACCTACTATACTCTCATAACATGTGAATAAAACCACTCCCTCCTTGCATAACCCAGATATTCATGTGTAGCAATTAGACAGAAGTACACCAAGATTTTGACTCTCATTTTCTTTCATAGTGCTATAGGATATTGCCTTTGTGAAACATGGGATCCAATATAAAATATTAGCTTTAGAAAGATGTAGTTTACTCTTTAAAAAGTAGTGTGGTATTAGTCATCCTTCCACTCCCATATTGATATGAAGATTATTTGATGCAATCTACTTATTGTGAAAGTTATGTAATTAGGTTGAACTTGGCATGGGTTATGCTTGAAAATCATTGAAACAGAATTTAACACTTGAGTCATTCACTATCTAAACCAGTGGGGATTAAAATTGATAAGTGACTTTTGTGCAGATTTACTGGTGGCAATTATAAACTTAAGAGTCAACGAGATGTTTTAAATTAGAATATTGGACTAAAAAGTGAGAATTGTCTAATTATCAATGTAGCAAAAAATGAAATGAAGAGGAATGGGTTTTTCAATTTGAGACTGTACAGAATGCAATCAGCTGAGCTGTGAACAGAAAAGGAACATGATATAATTATACTATGATCTCAAAATAAAAGAAATCATATAAACAGAAAGAAATTACTTCAGAAGCCGAGCCATTGAATAGTCATTAAAAACTCCTGGAGTTTCTCAACAGGAAGGAAAGTAGGGCACAGAGGCAATTAAAGAAAATTNAAATCTTTTTAAAATTTCACAAAGGTGTTGTTGATCTTTTAGTTTCTACTTTACATATGTCTTTCTCATATGTTGCCATACCCATTACTTACAGGTAAGAGAGTCTGAATAATAATGCCTTTGTTGTGTTTTATTTTCCTTGAAAACTGTTGAGCAACAGACTGTTGCTACTAGGTACCTTGGAGATAAAAGCTCTGCTTTGAAATTCTTTGTAGATTTGGAGTGCCTGTGCTTTAAGAGATTGCGTAGTGGAATTTGGACTGAATAAGTTAGGTAACACTTTGTGACTGGTTAAAATTCAACATGCAATGATTTGAAATCAGTTGTATTTGTTAATTGCCAAAAGTAGAAAGGGCAGAAGGAAACATGGGGAGAACCATTTTTCTTCTCATCTCCGTGGTGCTGGTAGCTTATTATGTTTATATACCCCTTCCAGATGCTATCGAAGAGCCTTGGACAATAGGACGGAAAGCTGCCATTGTAAAAATAGGAACAGATTTGGTAAGTTCTGAATTTTACCAACCTTATGATTGCTGAATAACCTATAAAGGACAAAGTGGGATCTGTGGAAGATGTCTCTTAGCATGATCCTTCTCTAGATCTGATTCCAGTTCCAGTCAGCAACCCAAAAGAGGGAAAGGGGAAGAAAGAAGAGTAGAGGATAGAAAGAGAGAGTGTGTTTTACAGTACTGCCAGGTGAAGGTTTTCATAAGAATCAACTTCAGTAAAAGAAGAACAGAATCTTATTGTTCAATTATAAAAGTCTATGCAGTAGATTTAGATTCATGCATGGAAATCCATCCATGTGGGACAATTAGTAAGGCTGATTGGTTAAAAACTAAACAAAACAAAACAAACAATCCAGCAACACAGGAAACAAGACCATATAATTCCTAAATGGATTGTAACTCTGGGCATTTTGTGTAGGTTCTACTTCATTGTATGTTTCCATTGCTGTATAGAAACTTCAGTTCTGGGAGGTGCCATTTGTCTGTTGTTGCTCTTAATTTATGAAAAACATGAAGTTATATTTATAGAGTCCTTTACCATGGCTAAAANTTTAGAGTGCAACCTAAAATCTTTTCTAGAAGTTTCAGAGTTTGGGGTTTAGTGTTGAAGATTTTCATCAATTTATGTCTTATTTTGTGCAGAGTGAGANGTAACTGTGTAATTTAGTTATTCTACAAGTGGATATCCCACTGTGGCAGCACAATTCGCTATTTTCTTCCTGTACATGGCTTTGGCATCGTTGTGGGATATTCAGTCAGCTATGAAAATGTTTCATTACACCATAAATAAAATTTAAATTTCCCACATACATGTCAGAGACCATTATAAACATGTTTACATTGCACCATCTAGGGGACAATTTAATATTATTTTATTCGTGTACCTTTGCTAAGAACATGANTCTTTTGTTTTGGTGTTTTTCTATTATGTTGGGTGTTTTGTTTATTTCCTTTAGTTTTCCTTTTTGTGGGTTTTTGAGAAACAGAGACAGAGACAGAGTGAAACAATGTTGGGTGTGCAGGAAGGTGGTGAAACATAACTAAATTATATTGCATGAAAAATGGTAAATGAAAAATGCAATATGATTACTAAAAGTAAAACATTCTATCTAACATAAAATTCTATAGGTGAAAAATATAAAAGAATTAGTGACATGTTTTCATGACAAAATTATAAAAGAATATTAAGTGTATTGCATGGTAATGACATCAACAGAAACAAAGATTTGTATCTTAGTAAAAGAGAAGACCCAAATGTATATTCACATTTTAAAAGCTTTTGATATTTGACAATGATGCCAAAATACACACTAGAGAAAAGACAGCATCTTCAACATGTGTACATGTAAAAGAATAAAGTCAAATCTTTATCTATCATACTGCATGAAAATCAACACCAAATAGATTTTAAAAAAATGAGGTCAACATGAAACCTGAAATGCTAGAAGAAAATGTAGTCAGTACCCTACACAATAGAGGTGTGAGAAATTTTTCTAAATAGGGTATCTATTTCCCAGGAATTAAAGTCACCCATCCAAAAATGAGACCTCAGATAATTAAAAAGCTTCTGAACAGCAAAGAAAACTATTAGTTTGGTGAAGAGGAATTTCTCAGAGGAGAGAATCTTTGCCAACTATATATTTGATAGAAGGTTAATATATAGAATATAAAATAAGTCAAAATGAAATTCAAGAAAAATGACAAAATTTAAATTATTTTAAAATTTTAAAAATGAATCTCTTTAAAGGATTTGTTACTCTTTAAATGGCTTCTACCTTTTTACCTGTGTTGTCCTGTATTTCTTTCAATGAGTTATTTATATCCTCCTTAAAGGACTCCATTATCTTCATGAAATAGGAGTTTTAGGTCAGCATCCTGGTTTTCAGGTGTGTTGGGGTATCCAGGGCTTGCTGTGGTGGGAGAACTGTGTTCTGATGGTGCCAAAGTATAATGGCTTCTGTGGCTTCTGGTTTTGAACTTGCCTCTCACCATGTGGTCATCTCTGGTGTTAACTGGCCTGATTTTCTCTCATTTACAGTTGCTGATATTGCAAACTAGTGCAAGCATTATAAAGATCAGCTTGACAAATTCTCAAAAAGCTAAAAGTAGATCTTCCTTAAGACCCATCTATCCCACTCACTGGCATATACCTAAAGAACTCAACATCCTACTCTACAAATAGTTGTTCAGCTATGTTCACTGTTGCTCTAGGCACAATAGCTAGAGAGTGGAAACAACCAAAATGTCCCTCAAATGATGAATGAATCAAGAAAATGTGGTACATATACACTATGGTATATTATTCATCTCTGAAGAAAGCTGAAATCATAGAACTAGAAGTTGCAGTTGAGATGTAATGTCTAAGGGAAGAATACATTACAAAAGAATATATACTGAGTGAGGGAGCCCACATCCAAGAAGACAATTGGCATATGTTCTCTATATGTGATTATATATAGTTCTCAATATTTAGATATCAGTATATAACCTAGAGCTACTATAGAAACCAGAAAAATGAAGAAAGGCCATGGGGGAAGAAGAGAAATAGAGGGGCTAGGAGGACACAGTATGAATAGTAAATCAGGACCTAGGGATTAACTGGAAACTGGGATTAGAAGACAATACAGAGGGAGAAGGGGAGAGATAGAGAACTCTATGACTGTCTGAAAAATGTCACAGGGAAACATTGTGTTATGTTAACTCAAAACGTTTCTCCAGAGAGTAAAAATCCTCCCACCAAGAGCCACAGCACCTATATCTATCAAAAATCCAGTTGGAAAAGATTGCCATTGCTACTGGTGGCTGTCAAGATGTTGAAAGCAAGAAGGCGTTGCTGAAGACACAACCCACTTCCAACACAAGAATTGGAAGAATCAAGCTGGAACCTGAATGCTTTCACCTTGACAACTAGCTCTCATAGGAACTGTGCAAGCTACTGAGGGAGTAGATCAATAAATTGTCCCACCCAGCTGTGACACCTAGAATATAAGAGAAAGGCCAGCATTGCAAGATGTTCCCCAGGGCGCAACAGTAGCAATCTTGGAGGTAGCCAGCAAGTCTCTGTTTGGATTTAAGGCCTGCTCAATAGGATGGAAATTCAATCTGGTATCATAAACATAGTCAATGAACTATGGCTGGTAAACTCAATGATCTTGAGAAAAACTTACCCCTACTATTTTACTAAACCCATATAATTTTGCATTGCCTTCTACATATTCATCCTCCTACCACAGACACACATGCAGAGACTATAACAAAAACCCAAAGTTAGTAAAATTACAAAACAAAAACTCCAAAAAACCAAACCAAAACAAAAAACTGACTATGGATTCTCAACACCACTTTCCCTAAAGTTCAGGGAACATGAAACACAAAGGGACAGAAAAAGTTTAAGAGCCAGATATCTGAGAGAGGTGAGAGGTGACATAGTGTCATATATAAATATTACTATATACATAGTGTCATATATAAATATTACTATATATCTATATCTATATCTATATCTATATCTATCTATCTATCTATCTATCTATCTATCTATATATATATATATATATGTGTGTGTGTGTGTGTGTGTGTGTGTGTGTGTGTGTGTGTGTATACGTATACACACACACATATATATATATAGTACCTAAGAAACAGTACCTAAGAAACAGGGAAACAGTACCTAAGAAATCTCAGAAATTGATGACCTAAGAAATATAAGGGTACTAGCAACTCCAGCTGATTTTCCCAATGTGGATGGCAGAAATGTCATAAGACCTTATCCATCCATAGATGAAGAGATTTAGGTGATAGAATACTGGCAAAATAGGGAGAATCAATCTTCTCCAGGGAAAAGACCCTGGCAGGTTATCCAATCCCATGCAGTCAGCTGTAAATAGATATTCCTATGAGCAAAAGTAGAGAGATTCAGCAGGCTGCATTTACACACACACACAAACACACACACACACACACACACACACACACACGTAATTGTTGTTGTTTTTTTTTGTTTTTGTTTTTGTTTTTCCTGTCTACTCAGGCTTCATTTGGTGAACTTTTGGGAATCAGTCATTTCATGGAAACGATGCAGTTACTGATGAAATTTCAAGAAGTCCCACCCACGTCTGATGAAAATGTCACTGTGATGGAGACAAATTTCAACAGTATTCCCGTTCGCATATACATACCCAAAAGAAAGTCAATGACTCGCAGGAGGGGCTTGTTTTATATTCATGGTGGTGGCTGGTGTTTGGGGAGTGCTGGTATGTCACCGTGGCTGAACACTCTTGTTTATCCCATAAAATGTAATGTTGGCTGAGCATATAAAGACATATAAAGTCATATGCAAGTTAGATAATACTTCAATTGTTCAATGTACTCTTTTCTGAAAGGTGAATTAATTGTTACTCAAAGCTATAGAAAAATCTCACTTAAGAAGAGAGATGGCTTCTTGAACATGGAACTTTATTATTGTATAAATGTTGGAATGCTGTATTGAGAGCAAAAGCAGGGTGAACTGAACACTGGGTAAAATAGCAGCCAATAGAGATGGTGACTGCAGTCTTTCATAAAGCCCTAAGATGAAGCAAGTGAGACAAAGATATTAGGTGTGAAAGCACAGAGCTGAATATGATATACTTATTTGATGTTATTTATTTCACTTGTTGCATATAGATTGTACAATATAATATAATATATTACTCTATAAAATTTTGTATTATAATTTGACTTTATTGAATGTAAGTATATAAATATAAATACCATATAATCAATATATCTAATCTATTTTTATAATGTATGTACTTTATAATAACTCAAGGAGCCTATGACAGCCTCATAAGCTGACTTTAAGATGGTAAAATAAGAGGTGTCCTGGAATGTGAGGTGTGAGACTTAAGGAAGAGGTTCTTTCAACCTTGAGAATTTTCAGGTAACTTTCAGGCTTTGGTTTATTTGGTTTATTTGCAGACTAGGTTATCTGTATTTGGAACACTTTCCCAAACTCAGGTGTATGTACATAGTCCATTCCTAACCCATTGCATTGTTAAGGGGGAGGCATCAAAATCTCATTTTTCCCCCTCTCTCTAGTTATGAATGGATATGTGAATAAGGACTTAGGTTTTATCTTTCTCTTTCTGACAGTTTTATTGAAGTCCAACTAACACTATTTNAAGGCAGTGCTCTCTATACAACCCCATTAGAGCAAGTATTGTTATATATCCATGCTTTGTGATAACCACTATCTCTAGAAGACAGNACACTCCTTAAAGTCTGGTATAGTTACTTGTACTTCCAACAATATTCCTAAAATCTGTAAAGGTAAAATCTGCTAAATGAGAGGGAAAAGCATGAGGCTTGATCAGAACNACAGAGCTTTAGAGCAAGCACTGTGAAATCNGCAGAACAAGNACCTCCACTCATTTGNAGATTGTAAGGAGCCGCAGACACAGATGTGGTTTTGAGGATTTGCTCTCCATCCATTTGCTTGCCAGACTCTCACTCAGTTTTCTTGATTTCAGCTCTCTTGACGTATGACACTCTATCGAGATGGACAGCCCATAAACTTGATGCTGTTGTTGTGTCAACCGAGTAAGACCATGGTTTGCTTTGTCAGTGCTTAGCCATGTATTTTCTGTAGCAAGAAACCAATATCTTGTTTGTTTGTTTTTTTATTATTTATTTATTTATTGGAATGCTTCAAGTGAAGTTAAGAAAGTATGCAAAGAAAATGAACTTAAGTTGTCCAGAATAGAGTCAGAGATACCCAAACAATAAAGCAACATGAAGCACTCAAATCAATCAGGAATACAAAGAAAAAGTGCAGAAATGATCAGAACACAGTACCAGTGGTGCATAATGTGCACAAAGGACCTGCATGGGAATCCTAGCCCAATTTACGTGAGTGAGTGCTTAGAGTCAGGGAATCACAGGAAAATAAGATTTAAAGTTCTGCCTGAAGACTTTTTTATGTCACATATTATTAATTAAGTGTAGTTTATCCATAAGTGAACTAAGAATCATATAATTTTTGTACACTTTGGTCTTTCTGAGAATGACATGATAAACTATATTTAAAAGGTTAGTTCACCATTTGTCATGGCACAATCATCCCTGAAAGTAATTTGTCCTCAAGTTACTTGTGAAAACTGGCAAAGGCATAGTCTCAAACATAGCATACTGGGACAATATCTGATAAGAAATCAATTTGATTGAAATTTATGTAACAATGAAGTAATTAATAAAATACAATGATCACATAGGTAGTTTGTGTTATTGATGTTTTTTTATTGACTAATTTTCAGTATAGTATAATAATTGTAAAAAGAATGTACTGGGAGATATTATTAAGGGAAAGTTTTACCCGTTGTTTTTTTCACACTTTTTGTTTTGACTCAAGAAGGCTAATTCCCTGTTTTTACTCAAGGTTTTCCTAGTATAAAAATTAAGTCAGGGAAGGCTTTATGATCGAGACTCTGTAGGTATAAAGCTAGCAATAATATTTTGTTTATTAATGAAAACTTAGTCTATTATCTTAGAGACATACCACATATCTTTAAGTGAATTGCATTACTTTGAAATTGTTATTCCTCACACAGCTATGGCTTAGCCCCAAAACACCATTTTCCAAGACAGTTTGAAGATGTATATCGTAGTTTACGATGGTTCTTACAAGAGGATGTTCTTGAAAAATATGGTGTAGATCCTAAAAGAGTCGGTGTGTCTGGAGACAGTTCTGGTGGAAACTTAGCTGCAGCTGTGACCCAACAGGTAGGCTTCTAAGGTCTGTTTGATATTTTAAAACGCCCTACATATAAATGTATTTCCTTGGACATTCTAAAGGTCAGTGACTGCTGAGTCCTGTATGGTCATTGAAGGAACAGTGTGACATGTTTTCCCATACCCAGAACAAAGCCATCAGGACAAGCCTCCATGAGTGTTGACAGCTGTTTGGCATGAGGTTTGTTTGTATAAAACATTCTCCCTGCCAAAGTTATGAGGGAATGTCTTCTTTGTCAAGGTTAATGACTCCATGATAATTAAAGACTGCATGGATCCAAGAGGCAAAGGTGTGTCTATGACTGTAGCAAAAATGGTGAATGCTGTGACCTTCAGGATAGCCCTTAAGGCTGTGGGAAAAAAACTATGAAAATATAAGTTCAAAAATATATCATTTCTCAACTATGCAAAATATAAGGATGCATTATGGGTTATGTGAAGGGTTTCAGGGACCAAAAAGAACAGAGGCAGCTGCAGTATGAGCAAGCTTGTCAAAAAGATACAAAGGCAGGCAGATACAAAGGCAGGCAGATACAAAGGCAAGTAGATTCCTGCATTCAAAGTCAGCCTAGGACAGAGTGAATTTAGGTCTAGGCACAGTCAGAATGGTAATCTCAGGATGGGATCCCATTTAGCTAAGTTTACTGTTTGTGATGACAAAGGTAGGGAGAACTCTGAGTTCATTTGCAATGATATTAAATAATGTGCTTGCTGTCTTTTTCTGAGAATCAGGGGGCTGAGATCATGGAGTGCAGACTTGTAGGAAAATCAAAAGGGAACCTGGAGGGATTGACTGAATTGATAAGTAAATAAAAGACTATGTCTTGGTCTGCAAGAGCTGAGCCATCTTGAGGAGATGACTGGAGATCTCCAGAGAAAGTTGTCTTGACCAGAACACAGGCTTGTAATCGACAATTTGACGTTGAATCATTTTGTTC
>NC_034593.1:52661643-52664398 GCF_900095145.1 Mus pahari
GGCATGACCACTCAGGAAAGTAATACATTCTATCCTAATGCCTGTGACACCCTGAGCCAGAGGCTTTTGTATGTTTAACAGTATTGTACATGAAATCCACGTTTATGGACAAGGTCTTGGATCTAACCAGAGATGGGTTACTCACCCATAATACTTAAGTGAATATTATACCAATAAACACATCTCTTTGGTGAGATTGGCACTGCACAGATTCATTTCAATGCTGCTTTCAACCGCTGATATCATTTCTTTCCTAGAAAGCTCAGCATGACAGAAAAGGAAGCCAGTGGGAAGAAAGAAAACTTCCTGATCAATTTGTTATTGAGTTCTTTATGTTCTAAAGCTAAAATTCTTGTGTTTTCAGTAATAGGGTCAGCCCAGAATGGTAAACTGGAGGTAGATCCTGGGGCCCAGAACACATTTCCAACAGACAAAAACATTGCCACAACTTTACTATAGCTGAGTCTTTCCAGAACATTGCCAACATTTTAGCTGAAAGAACAAAGACAAGTTGAATTAAAAGAATAAAAGAAAAATACATCTGAGTCAGTGATCAAAACCCAAATGGGCAGATATCCATGAAAACAAACAAACAGACAAACAAACAAACAAAGTGGTTTGAAAAAATAAGCTAACTATTTTCCACAAATCAACAAATCAATTCTGACAACCCACTTATACAAATAATCAGATGAAGTTCCTGATGCAGAATTCTTTTTGATTCGGGGGAGGGGAGGATGTAATATAGCTCCAAGATTTCTCATTTCTTTTCCTCCAGACCCTTCTCTGTTCTTTCATTTTCATGGCTTCTTTTTTCTTCACTTTGCCTTCAGTGATCTCTGCCACCAGACCATCTGTCCACCTACCATGCTCTCATGACATGTAAATAAAACCACTCCCTCCTTGCATAACCCAGATAGTCATGTGTAGCAATTAGACAAAAGTAGACAAAGATTTCACTCTCGTTTTCTTTCATAGTGCTATAGGATATAGCCTTTGTGAAACATGGGATCCAACATAAAATATTAGCTTTAGAAAGATGTAGTTTACTCTTTAAAAAGTAGTGTGGTATTAGTCATCCTTCCACTCCCATATTGATATGAAGATTATTTGATGCAATCTACTTATTGTGAAAGTGAGGTAATTAGGTTGAACTTGGCATGGGATATGCTTGAAGCTCATTGAAACAGAATTTAACACTTGAGTCATTCACTATCTAAACAAGTGAAGATTAGAACAGATAAGTGACTTTTGTGCAGATTTACTAGTGGCTATTATAAACTTAAGAGTCAAAGAGATGTTTTAAATTAGAATATTGGACTAAAAAGTGAGAATTGTCTAATTATCAATGTAGCAAAAAATAAAATGAAGAGGAATGGGTTTTTCAAGTTGAGACTGTACAGAATGCAATCAGCTGAGCTGTGAACAGAAAAGGAACATGATATAATTATACTATGATCTCAAAATAAAAGAAATCATATAAACAGAAAGAAATTACTTCAGAAGCCGAGCCATTGAATAGTCATTAAAAACTCCTGGAGTTTCTCAACAGGAAGGAAAGTAGGGCACAGAGGCAATTAAAGAAAATTNAAATCTTTTTAAAATTTCACAAAGGTGTTGTTGATCTTTTAGTTTCTACTTTACATATGTCTTTCTCATATGTTGCCATACCCATTACTTACAGGTAAGAGAGTCTGAATAATAATGCCTTTGTTATGATTTATTTTCCTTGAAAACTGTTGAGGAACAGACTGTTGCTAACAGGTACCTTGGAGATAAAAGCTCTGCTTTGAAATTCTTTGTAGATTTGGAGTGCCTGTGCTTTAAGAGATTGCGTAGTGGAATTTGGACTGAATAAGTTAGGTAACACTTTGTGACTGGTTAAAATTCAACATGCAATGATTTGAAATCAGTTGTATTTGTTAACTGCCAAAAGTAGAAAGGGCAGAAGGAAACATGGGGAGAACCATTTTTCTTCTCATCTCCGTGGTGCTGGTAGCTTATTATGTTTATATACCCCTTCCAGATGCTATTGAAGAGCCTTGGACAGTAGGACAGAAAGCTGCCATTTTTAAAATAGGAACAGATTTGGTAAGTTCTGAATTTTACCAACCTTATGAATGCTGAATAACCTATAAAGGACAAAGTGGGATCTGTTGAAGATGTCTCTTAGCATGATCCTTCTCTAGATCTGATTCCAGTTCCAGTCAGCAACCCAAAAGAGGGAAAGGGGAAGAAAGAAGAGTAGAGGATAGAAAGAGAGAGTGTGTTTTACAGTACTGCCAGGTGAAGGTTTTCATAAGAATCAACTTCAGTAAAAGAAGAACAGAATCTTATTGTTCAATTATAAAAGTCTATGCAGTAGATTTAGATCCATGCATGGAAGTCCATCCATGTGGGACAATTAGTAAGGCTAATTGGTTAAAAACTAAACAAAACAAAACAAACAATCCAGCAACACAGGAAACAAGACCATATAATTCCTAAATGGAGCTACAATTGTAACTCTGGGCATTTTGTGTAGGTTCTACTTCATTGTATGTTTCCATTGCTGTATAGAAACTTCAGTTCTGGGAGGTGCCATTTGTCTGTTGTTGCTCTTAATTTATGAAAAACATGAAGTTATATTTATAGAGTCCTTTACCATGGCTAAAANTTTAGAGTGCAACCTAAAATCTTTTCTAGAAGTTTCAGAGTTTGGGGTTTAGTGTTGAAGATTTTCATCAATTTATGTCTTATTTTGTGCAGAGTGAGA
>NC_034593.1:52664888-52667704 GCF_900095145.1 Mus pahari
AAAATGGTAAATGAAAAATGCAATATGATTACTAAAAGTAAAACATTCTATCTAACATAAAATTCTATAGGTGAAAAATATAAAAGAATTAGTGACATGTTTTGATGACAAAATTATAAAAAGAACATGAAGTGTATTGCATGGTAATGACGTCAACAGAAATAAAGATTTGTAGATTAGTAAAAGAGAAGACCCAAATGTATATTCACATTTTAAAAGCTTTTGGTATTTGACAACGATGCCAAAATACACACTAGAGAAAAGACAGCATCTTCAACATGTGTACATGTAAAAGAATAAAGTCATATCTTTATCTATCATACTGCATGAAAATCAAAACCTAAGAGATTTTTTAAAATGAGGTCAAAATAAAACCTGAAATGCTAGAAGAAAAGGTAGTCAGTACCCTACACAATATAGGTGTGAGAAATTTTTCTAAATAGGGTATCTTTTACCCAGGAATTGAGGTCACCCATTGAAAAATGAGACCTCAGATAATTAAAAAGCTTCTGAACAGCAAAGAAAACTATCAGTTTGCTGAAGAGGGATTTCTCAGAGGAGAGAATCTTTGCCTACTATATATTTAATAGATGGTTAATATCTAGAATATAAAATAAGTCAAAATGAAATTCAAGAAAAAAAATAAAATTAAAATTATTTTAAAATTTTAAAATGAAACTCTTTAAGGGATTTGTTACCTTTTGAAGGACTTCTACCTGTTTGCCTGTGTTTTCCTGTATTTCTTTCAGTGAGTTATTTATATCCTCCTTAACGGACTCTATTATCTACATGAAATAGATGTTTTAGGTAAGCATCCTGATTTTCAGGTGTGTTGGTGTATCCAGGGCTTGCTGTGGTGGGAAAACTGTGTTCTGATGATGCCAAAGTATATTGGCTTCTGTGGCTTCTGGTTTTGCACTTGCCTCTCATCACCTGGTCATCTCTTGTGTTAACTGGCCTGGGTTTCTCTCATTTACAGTTGCTGGGATTGCAATCTAGTGCAAGCATTATAAAGATCAGCTTGACAAAGTCTCAAAAAGCTAAAAGTACATTTGCCCTAAGTTCCATCTATCCAACTCACTGGCATATGCCTAAAGAGCTCAACATCCTACTCTACAAATAGTTATTCAGCTATGTTCACTGTTACTCTAGGCACAATAGCTAGAGAGTGGAAACAATCAAAATGTCCCTCAAATGATGAATGAATCGAAAAATGTGGTACATATACACTATGGTATATTATTCATCTCTGAAGAAAGCTGAAATCATAGAACTAGAAGCTGCAGTTGAGATGTAACGTATAAGGGAAGAATATATTACAAAAGAAAATATACTGAGTGAGGGAGCCCACATCCAAGAAGACAATTGGCACATGTTCTCTATATATGATTATATATAGTTCTCAATATTTAGATGTCAGTATATAACCTAGAGCTACTATAGAAACCAGAAAAATGAGGAAAGGCCATGGGGGAAGAAGAGAAATAGAGGGACTAGGAGGACACAGTATGAATAGTAAATCAGGACCTAGGGATTAACTGGAAACTGGGATTAGAAGACAATACAGACAGAGAAGGGGAGAGATGGAGAACTCTATGACTGTCTGAAAAATGTCACAGGGAAACATTGTGTTATGTTACCTCAAAAAGTTTCTCCCTAGAGTAAAAATCCTCCCAGCAAGAGCCATAGCACCTATATCTATCAAAAAATCCAGTTGGAAAAGATTGCCATTGCCACTGGTGGCTGTCAAGATGTTGAAAGCAAGACAGCGTTGCTGAAGACACAACAGACTTCCAACACAAGAATTGGAAGAATCAAGCTGGAACCTGAATGCTTTCACCTTGACAACTAGGTCTCATAGGAACTGTGCAAGCTATTGAGGGAGTAGATCAATAAATCGTCCCACCCAGCTGTGACACCTAGAACATAAGAGAAAGGCCAGCATTGCAAGATGTTCCCCAGGGAGCAACAGTAGCAATCTTGGGGGTAGCCAGCATGACTCTGTTTGGATTTAAGGCCTGCTCAATAGGAAGGAAATTCAATCTGTTATCATAAACACAGTCAATGAACTATGGCTGGTAAACTAAATGACCTTGAGAAAAACTTACCCCTACTATTTTACTAAACCAGTATAATTTCTCACTGCATTCTAAACATTCATCCTCCTACCACAGACGCACATGCAGAGACTATAACAAGAATCCACAATTAGTAAAATTACAAAAAACAAAAACAAAAAACTAAACAAACAAAAAACAACAAAAAAAGACTGACTATGGACTCTCAACACCAAGTGATACATCTACAGTCCCTATACCTAAAGTTCAGGGAACATGATACACAAAGGACAGAAAAAGATTAAGAGCCAGATATCTGAGGTGAGAGGTGACAAAGTACAAAGTATCATATATAAATATTCGTAAATATATATATTTTCCCTGATATGTGTATATATATATATATATATATATATATATATATATACACACATATTATATATATATATATATGTATTTATGCAAGGGTACTAGCAACTCCAGCTGATTTTCCCAATGTGGATGGCAGAAATGTCATAAGACCCTATCTATCCATAGATGAAGAGATACAGGTGATAGATTACTGGCAGAAATAGGAGACTCAATCTTCTCCAGGGAAAAGACCCTGGCAGGTTACCCAATCCCATGCAGTCAGCTGTAAATAGATATTCCTATGAACAAACCTGAGAGAGTCTGCAAGCTGCATTTACACACACACACACACACACACACACACACACACACACACACACACACACACACACAAACTTGTAATTCTTG
>NC_034593.1:52669514-52671671 GCF_900095145.1 Mus pahari
TGACACTCTATCGAGATGGACAGCCCATAAACTTGATGCTGTTGTTGTGTCAACCAAGTAAGACTGTGGTTTGCTTCGTCAGTGCTTAGCCATGTATTTTCTGTAGCAAGAAACCAATATCTTGTTTGGGTTTGTTTGTTTGTTTATTTATTTATTTATTTATTGGAATGCTTCAAGTGAAGTTAAGAGAGTGTGCAAAGAAAATAAACTTAAGTTGTCCAGAATAGAGTCAGAGACAACCTGAAACATTCAAATCAACCAGGAATCCAAAGAGAAAGTGCAGGAAATGATCAGAACACAGTACCAGTGGTGCATAATGTGCACAAAGGACCTGCATGTGGATTCTAGCCCAATTTACGTGAGTGAGTGCTTAGAGTCGGAGAATCACAGGAAAATAAGATTTAAAGTTCTGCCTGAAGACTTTTTTATGTCACATATTATTAATTAAGTGTAGTTTATCCATAAGTGAACTAAGAATCATATAATTTTTGTACACTTTGGTCTTTCTGAGAATGACATGATAAACTATATTTGAAAGGTTAGTTCACCATTTGTCATGGCACAATCATCCCTGAAAGTAATTTGTCCTCAAGTTACTTGTGAAAACTGGCAAAGGCATAGTCTCAAAAATAGAATACTAGGACAATATCTGATAAGAAATCAATTTGATTGAAATTTATGTAACAATGAAGTAATTAATAAAATACAATGATCACATAGGTAGTTTGTGTTATTGATGCTTTTTCATTGATTAATTTTCAGTATAGTATAATAATTGTAAAAAGAATGTACTGGGAGATATTATTAAGGGAAAGTTTTACCCATTGTTTTTTTCACACTTTTTGTTTTGATTCTAGAAGGCTAATTCCCTGTTTTTACTCAAGGTTTTCCTAGTATAAAAATTAAGTCAGGGAAGGCTTTATGATCGAGACTCTGTGGGTATAAAGCTAACAATAATATTTTGTTTATTAATGAAAACTTGGACTATTAGCTTAGAGACACACCACATATCTTTAAGTAAATTCCATTAATTTGAAATTGTTATTCCTCACACAGCTATGGCTTAGCCCCAAAACACCATTTTCCAAGACAGTTTGAAGATGTGTATCGTAGTTTACGATGGTTCTTACGAGAGGATGTTCTTGAAAAATATGGTATAGACCCTAAAAGAGTCGGTGTGTCTGGAGACAGTTCTGGTGGAAACTTAGCCGCAGCTGTGACCCAACAGGTAGGCTTCTAAGGTCTGTTTGATATTTTAAACCGCCCTACATATAAACGTATGTCCTCGGACATTCTAAAGGTCAATGAGTGCTGAGTCATGTATGGTCATGGAAGGAACAGTGTGACATGGTTTCCCAAACCTGGAGCAAAGCCATCAGGACAAGCCTCCATGAGTGTTGACAGCTGTTTGGCATGAGGTTTGTTTGTATAAAACATTCTGCCTTCCAAAGTTATGAGGGAATGTCTTCTTTGTCAAGGTTAATGACTCCATGATAATTAGATACAGCATGGATCCAAGAGGCAAAGGTGTGTCTATGCCTGTAGCAAAAATGATGAATGCAGTGACCTTCAGGATAGCCCTTAAGGCTGTGGGAAAAAACTGAAAATGTAAGTTCAAAAACATATAATTTCTCAACTATGCAAAATATAAGGATGCATTATGGGTTATGTGAAGGGTTTCATGTACCAAAAAGAACATAGGCAGCTGCAGTATGAGCGAGCTTGTCAAAAAGATACAAAGGCAGGCAGATACAAAGGTAAGTAGATTCTTGCATTCAAAGTCAGCCTAGGACAGAATGAATTTAGGTCTAGGCACAGTCAGAATGGTAATCTCAGGATGGGATCCCATTTAGCTAAGTTTACTGTTTGTGATAACAAAGGTAGGGAGATCTCTGAGTTCATTTTCAATGATATTAAATAATGTGCTTGCTGTCTTATTCTAAGAATCAGGGGGCTGGGATCATGGAGCACAGACTTTTAGGAAAATCAAAAGGGAACCTGGAGTGAATGACTGAATTGATAAATAAATAAAGAGACTGTGTCTTGGTCTGCAAGACCTGAGCCATCTTGAGGAGATGACTGGAGATCTCCAGAGAAAGTTGTCTTGACCAGAACACAGGCTTGTAATCGACAATTTGACGTTGAATCATTTTGTTC
>NC_034593.1:52671891-52684785 GCF_900095145.1 Mus pahari
TATATACACTATGACAGATTTTACTAGTTAAGTTGATCAATGACACCAACTACTATAACTGTAGTATTGATAATTGGAAGATGCTCAAACTAATAATATATCATTGGGTATCAGAATGATAAAATTGTCCAAAGGAAAAAATGTTAGCTCAGAACTATGAAAGTAATTAGTACGTTTATAACTATCATGTGCTTGACAAGGATTGATAATTTTAAGATCTGAANTGTTCATAACATTTCAGGATATTTAGCTACTATGTTTAAATTTCATTTCCCACATACTGCTNGATTTAAGGTAACATTTTTATTTTCAGAGAATAGATGCTACAAATTCTGTGNCATGCTCTAATATCCTTTAAAAATATCCAAAATATTTTAGAGTTTGACTGTATACCCCTTATGCCTCATTGCTCTGAAAGGCAACCTAGTACAACATGAGGTATACATGAAGAGGCAANAATTTTTAAAACTAAAACAGTATCCAATTGTGAACTTACTCCTTTTTTTTCACATCTGTAAACACACATTTATTTTTCCTGTTTCACTATCAGTTAGTTATTCTCTTATATATTCACACTTCTGTAAGTTTTAAATAATTCTGATTCACAATTATTGAATATCTGTATAAAGTATCACACAATATGCTGTAGACCATCATGAACTACATAGATGGAGAAAATTTCAAGATCTAAAACATTTTCAAGACAAAGAAGTTAACTCTAGAATTCAGTGTCTTGTCTTCCATAACACATGTACTACTAAAACACTTTTGTCTGATGTAAATATTGGAACCTTCTCAGGGTTACAGCTATGAGGTTAAAGTGAAGAACCTCCCCTTATTCATTCTCCTGAATAGGACATGCATAAACCACTCTACACTTTATATGTTGAAAAGATAAACTCTCAGGGATTAAAAAAAAAACACTCATTAACAATTAAAGCTCTGCTTCTAATCTTTCATGGTATTTGACTGAAATTAACGCTTATTAGTACATATAGACAATATAAATAACTGGGAAAAATTATGAGATATTTCTGTTGAATCTGATTATCTGAATTTAGCTTATTTCTTCATATTACTTTTTTAGATGAAAGTATACCTACTATTAAAATAGTCATTCAAATGCAATTTTAAATCCTTTTCAGCTTATACAGGATCCAGATGTCAAGATCAAACTCAAGGTCCAAGCCTTAATATATCCAGCCCTTCAGGCTCTTGATACGAATGTACCATCATATCAAGAAGGTTCCCATTTTCCAATGTTAACCAGGTCGTTAATGGTCAGGTTCTGGAGCGAATACTTTACTACAGACCAAGGCCTGGAGAAAGCCATGCTTCTCAACGAACATGTACCCATGGAATCTAGCCATTTGTTACAGTTTGTGAATTGGAGTTCCTTACTCCCTGAGAGATACAAGAAAAGTCACATTTATAAAAATCCTACTCCTGGTAGTTCTGAGCTGGCTCAAAAATATCCAGGGTTCATAGATGTGAAGGCATGTCCTCTGTTGGCCAACGACAATATATTACGTCAATTACCTCTGACCTATATCATCACTTGTCAGTATGATGTCCTAAGAGATGATGGACTCATGTATGTCAAGCGGCTTCAGAATGTTGGAGTTCATGTGACTCATCACCATATTGAAGATGGATTCCATGGAGCATTTGCCTTTCCTGGTTTAAGACTTTCAGAGAGGATGCAAAATCAGTACTTGAGTTGGCTTATCAAAAATCTATAGCAAAACCTACAAAATATATATTGAATATATATAAACAACAAAATAAGAAATAAACTAGTAAACATGGTTTTGAGGTTTCATGTACTGTTTAAAATCTTTGTTGTTTCAAACAAGCTGATAGCTTCCATGTTTTGTTATTTTTATTATTAGACAATATTTTTTTTTCATTCCTTATCCTGTATTTACTTACAGACACATGCCTCCAAATTAGAGATTTATGTGGGTACTGACAATCCAAATTAATTTTCACACACTTATGCAACTGGAAATTTACCAACTGTCAACAGGCACAAATTCCATAATAATTCAATAGTGTACTTTTACTACTCATTATTATTTTACACGTAAGAAAATCTGAGCTTAAAGGAATGAAGTAATAAGACAGGTTGTAAATCTAGATACTATTTGAATAAGCATTCATTGAGGGTTTCTACCAAACTTAAATCTTTTAGTTTTCAAATAAGAAGCACAAAACCTTTATATTAATATCAAGCTTTAAATCATTAGAGCTGGGCAGGTATCAACCCTATATACTATTTTGTCATCTTCCCTGTCAATAACCGTGAGCTATATCGTGCCATGTTCCACCTGGGCCGCTCCTACTCTAACTGGCCATCCCTCATTGGCCATGCTCACCTAATCCACCTACCACATGGAATCTTCTTCCTTCTTCTTCTCTCCTCCCTGTGGTCTCTGCCTCAGACCAAAAGCTGGGGAAATCAAGCTCTGCCTACCTCTCTTCTGCCCAGCAAAAAGATGTAGGCATGTTTCTTCAGCAAATAGTTTTAAATTAAAAAGCAAGATTTGCACAATAAAAGCTGTGAGAATTCACTAGTCTGTGGCAAGAATACTTTGGGATACAGAAGTTAGTATTACAATATGTATCAGCACACCAAACCTCAACAAAATAACAACTGTAAGAATGATACTGAGGTACATGGTATGTCAACATCGATGGCTTTACATTTGAAAAACTAAGTTCCATTTTATACTTCATTGTTAAAATTAAATTTGGTCCTATTATCCCTTTGTTGTTGATATATACTTTAAGCTCTATTTAGAAAGAAAACACAAGTATAGCATAATTTACATAGTTTTGGGGAGTATCATACTACCCATAGCTTATTTTAAGTTATTTTAATTTAGATAACATTTTTAAAAAATTCTCTAACACCGAAGAGATTGTCATCTTATTTGTGTAAAATCCATATGCTCATAGCAAATGAATTTAGGCTGTTCTACTTTCATACTTCCTAAAGAATAAGGTTTGATTAATAACAACCAAAAAGTAAAACTGAAACAGAACAAAAGCCCCACTAAAGTGTAACCATATAAAAGCACACTAAATGGATAGAGGACATTATGTGCTGGTCCACTACTCCTCAAATTGAGCTTTGTGCTGAGGTAGTTGATATATGGAATTAAACTTATTCTTTAGGCCTGTAGGCTTAAGTGGTATTTCAGTCACTAACCTTTACCATAGTTGGTAGTCTTTAATTCATTCATTCATTTAAAAATATATATAACAAAATAAATATTATAAGACAAAAAAAAAAACCCATAACATCAAAGTTGGATAAGACAAATCAAAAGAGGAAAAAAGGAGCCAAAGACAAAGAGCAAGAGTCAGAGATCTGCTCAGTTGCACAGTCTTGAAACCCATAAATTAAAACTAAACTACAAGCTCTTATATAAGCTCAGAGGATATGATACAAGCATGCTTCTTCAGACTCTGTGGACAGTGCTTATGTGTGTGAATAAATCTGACAGGTATGGCTGCAATTTTCTCAGTGTATTTCTTTCATCAAAATATAGAGAATAGCTATATGTGCCTTACCTTGTAATATATGCAGTTATAAAAGCTATTCAAGTACTGTTGGCTCCAGAAGTTTAAAGAAATATTCCTTGAATAAATTGCTCACTTTCTAGATAGGCTGGTCAGATTTCTGCAGTAAAATCAAAGAAGGATTTTAGAGAAATGGGTAAAATAAAAAACAAACAAAAACAAGTTCACATTACATATAATGTGGTTATATCATAATATTTAAAATTGAGATAAATAATGTAATTTTAGAAGGAACATATGACAACATACATAGAGGGATTATAAGACATTGAATTTTTGAAAGATTTATAATTAAGCAATAAATACAAAAAGTCTTTAAAAATGTAAGTAAAAATGCTTTTCTAAATAACATTTAATCTAAAACACCTGAGATTTTCACAGGCAGAAGGTTCATTGAAAAAAATGGTCATAATATTATTTGGATTTAATTTTACAAATTCTTTATTTTCTTTGGCTTCTCTTTGCTGGTTTTTTTTTTCTTGTTTTCTTCTTCTAAACTTTATCTTCACATTTATTTGATATTACAGATCTAATGTTTAATTATTTTTTATTTGGTTTTATAATAGGCTTTGTGTCTTGAAAACTTAGGTGTTATGAGATATGAAGAATTTATCTCCATGATAATCAACCTGGATTACACACAACCGCTTTCTGATGAACACATCACAGTAACTGATACTGCCTTTGTTGACATTCCTGTNCGTTTGTACTTACCCAAGAGAAAGTCAGAAGCCCCAAGACGTGCTGTTATCTATTTTCATGGAGGAGGTTTTTGTTTTGGGAGCTTTAGTAAGTTTATCATACAAGGAAATAGAAAGACTAGTTGCACAAGTATTGGAATATATATATATATATATATATATATATATATATATATATATATATTATGCACATATAATAATATATATGTACATAATAGAGATATACAAGCTCTATATCCAATGCAAGCATAGATACAGATACGTCTGAGGAATTCTCTGATAGAGGTTTCAACTGTAGAGTTTGCTTTACACTGATCNACATTTGTTTACTTTTGTTTTTAAGGTAGGAACTCATCTATNTTAGTCTTCCCTGNAAAGTANTACTTAGTTGGTAATAACATTTTACTTATGATCTTCTACCTCTTGAGTACTATGATGAAATGCATTTGTCTCAAACCTGGTCTATGTAGTATTAGGGTTCAAACTCAGGGCTTCCTCCAGCGTGGGATAATGTTCTAGCAAGTGAATCCCAGTGAAAGCTCCTTTTCTCAGGTGACCTTTTATTTATATTTCATATGCAATAAAGCAAAAAAAAATGAAATGGATAAGTCAATTGCTACTACATTTTCTCCTTGACTTCAGGATTTTTTCAGCAGCTGTAATGTTGAAAGGATGCCTATAAGAAGTACATGCTCTTGACTCAAGAGGGAGTTTCTAATTTATTACTAAAATGGTAAAGCATATAAGGAAGTTGTTCAACATTAGTCTAAGGGCAAAACACAAAATAAAACTTTTTATAAACTAGCCCCAGTCATGAAGTTGAGATTCCATGATTATCTCCTGTAATATTTATAAGGGACATATATAAAGCTGATAAATATAAAAAATAAAAAATAATCCTTTGAAAAAACTTTGGAAAATTCTATAATAGACTGTTAACAATGTACGGAAAGCCATTGTAAGTAAACTATAAAAATAAGCAAGTTAATGAAATTGTAAAAATTTTAAATATATGAATATTTATCAAACTCAGGTAATATCTGAATAGTCAGTTGATGTCTCAATTTAAAAAAAGATTATGAGATTTTTAATATGGTAGAGAAAATTGAGTATGCTCCCTTGCAGTTCAAGAATGACAATAGAATTCAGTATATTGAAAATGAAGACTTGGCTCAGTCCCTGCCCCATGCCTGGCATAAATCTTAAAAAACAGAAATACTTTTGAATTCTGTTTTTTTTTTTTTTCAGTTATTCAGAGTTCATAGAGTGTTTGTAGAAGGTAGGCAGTGACTCAAGGTAAACTGTAAGACCAATACAATGGCTACGGGGAAGAAGGACCCTCTATCATGTTTTCTTTATTCTTTGCAAAATCTAAAGTAAAAAGCAAAATACAAAGCTACATAGTTTCTCCCAATGATGAGAGAAATCCAGGTCCACGTTCTTTGAAAAAAATATACTGTTTTATGGCCACAGCCAATGTCTTAAAAGTCAACGCCACAGCCACAGTATGCTATTGATGCTAATGATCATCCTCATCTGTGTACAGTGATGGTATGACAAGACCCTCAGGAATAGGAAATCAAGGAACAAGACCTAAGACTGTGTTGTAGAAAGTGGCTCAGTGAGTTGTACAGTACCTCAGGAAGCCAGTATGTCTGCTAGATGTAAGAAAGCCTCACAAACTTTGTTTTCTCTTCAGAAGACTTTAAAAGATCCTTTAAAGATTAATTCCAGAGCACACAGTGTGACTAAGAAGAGTGATTTCCCTTTTATTGAGGACAGTGATTCTCAAAAATCTAGTGGCTTAGAGTTTAGGCTAAACAGATTATGGGCTCCTGCTTTCAGTTTTAACTCAGTAGGAAGCACTTCAGATTAGTCTCTGGTTGATGCTGATGCTGACTGGCTGGCTTCTCAGAGCTCTTTTCCTACTGCTGCTTAATACCCAACTGTGGGCCAGGAGACCCTGGCAGTGTGTAGCTCTCTTTGCCACCAAGGCCATTGGAACTCTCCTAGTCTTCTAGAGATCAGACTTTATTCTATTTCAGAGAAAATGGAGGGAATGGTGAATTGTATGTTCTAACATTCGGGATATTCCATTCTTACCTGAATCTCTTTATATCAGTTTTAGTTCCAACATAGGAGTGCTCCCATCTTTTCAGTACTCCCAGTTGAGGAAATATGTTCCCTCTTGACATGGGTTTCTTTGATAGGTATTACATGGCTCTTGACCTATATTTGATTTTATCGATATATCTTATCTTAAAGTCTCTTTTTATGCACATGATTTCTTTGTTCTCAATTATGCACTACCATCACTACATAAACCACACTGAAATTCCTTAGCAGTCTATTGCCTGGCCTTACATTGAATGTTCTTAACTTCAGTCAATGCTCCCTTCCACGATTTGTTTCAGCTGCACAGTGAGCTTGCCTTTTTTTTTTCTATAGACTTCATATGATCTCAGTTCTGTTTCCGAAAATGTTTTTTTTTTTTCTCATATTATACTGTGCTCCCAGATGGTACCTATACTTTCACATTGAGATAAAGTAACAACTTTGTTTGTTTATGCTTGTTTGGTGTATATTGAGGGTGGGGTGATGTGCACACTCTCACTTGAGCATATATTGTCTTCTTGGCTATGTGTAACCTGTGTTTGCAAACTTCAATTGATTTTATTTCTTATTCTCAGATTAATTCTTTCCTGGAACATGCCAAGGTTGCTTTGATAAACAAGAATTTTGTTTTTGCTTTTGTTGTTGTTTTGCTTGTTCGTTTTTGTGTTCATTTCTGCTTTTATTTTAAAAAGAGAGAGAGAGAGAGAAATTAAGTTGGGTCAGTAGTGAGGTATGGAGGATCTGGCAGTGTTGGGGAAGAAAAAGGAATACTGAAGAAATGTTTTAAATTTAAAAAGTAAGTGTTAATTTGGAGAAAAGTAAAACCATCCCCACTTTGTTTTCCAGTAGATACTTTATAAACATTTGTTGTTCTTGTTTTCCCATCAGTACCTGCATGTCTTCCTGTTTAGGCTTAACTCCTATAAGTGCTATACATTCTGTTACTGGGCACTGACCACTGAGAATCATGATCAATGGATATTTTGTACTTGGAACAATTTCTAAGAATGAGAAAAACCCTTTATTTTTGACGTTGACTATAAGACAGTTGAAATTGAAATTGATTGGGTGGTAAATACACATCCAAGTCTAAAATGTAATAGCAAAGGAATATGAAATGTGAAATGTGAAAAATGTAGGCTTAATATCTTGTATATCTTGTCTTCGGCAAGGTCTTTCCTTTTCTTAAAACTGAATAACTAAATCATAAATGTTATCATTCTACCTAAAAGACTAAATGACTTAACTTCTTTGTTTTCCAAACTGTTATATACCCAGTAACTAAATGCCTTTCAGTTTAAATTTCTATTAATGTGTAAAATAGATACTTTTCTAAAAGTCTAGATCTTGATCATAATTTTAAAATTGGCAACTGTCCAAGATTTAAATTTTTATTAATGTATAAAAGATAGATACCTTTTAAAAGTCTTGATTTTGATCATAATTTTAAAATTTGGCAACTTGCCAAGATTTTGTAGTGACTACATTGTTAATAGACATCACAGAATTTATAAAGACATTGCATCTAGGGAGGAGGAAAATGGAATTGGATTGTTACTTTGCCTCTTATGGCTGTGATAAACACCATAACAAAAACAAACCTGAGGCAGAAAGGTCTGCTTCATGTTATATCCTACAGTCTATCATAAAGAGAGGTCAGGGCAGGAGCCATGGTGGCAGATATGGAAGCAGGGACTATGGAGGGGTGCTGCTCTACTGGTTTGTTCTGCATANCTTTCTCAGCCTTTCTTATGCAACCAAGAATCATCTTCCCAGGGATGGCATCATTCACAGTAGACTNGTCCCCTCTACACCAATTATTAATCAGAAGCAACTTATCTTTTGTTTTGTTTTGTTTTAAATTTTTATGCCTAGTCATTTTTATTTGATATTTTATTTATTTACATTTCAAATGTTATACTCATTCCCGATTTTCCCCCTAGAAATCCCCTACCCCTCTGCTTCTATGAGGGTGTGCCCCTACCCACCCCACCCTCAATCACCAACCCATCCATTCCCCTCCCCGCCCCCCACATTCCCCTACACTGGGGCATTAGGACTTCATGGGAACAAGGGCCTCTTCTCCCATTAATGCACTACAAGGCTAGCCTCTGCTACACACGCAGCTGGAGCCATGGGAACCTCCATGTGTACTACTTGGCTGGTAGTTTAGACTCTGGGGGATTCTGGTTGGTTATTATTGTTCTTCCTATGGAGTTGCAAACCCTTTTAGCTCTTTCAGTCCTTTCTCTAACTCCTCAGTTGGGAACCCTGTGATCATCAGTTCAATGGTTGTCTGTGAGCATCCACCTGTGTATGCATTGGACTCTGGCAAAGCCTCTCAGGAGACAGCTATATCAGACTCCTGTCAGGATGAACTTCTTGGCATCCACAATAGTGTTTGCATTTGGTGACTGTGTATGGGATGGATCCCCAGATGGGGCAGCCTCTGGGTGGCCTTTCCTTCAGTCTCTGTTCCACACTTTATCTCCTTATTTGCTCCTGTGAGTATTTTGTTAACTCTTCTAAGAAGGACCAAATGGTCTTCCTTCTTCTTGAGCTTCATGTGGTCTATGAATTGTATCTTGGTTATTCCAAGCTTTGGGGCTAATATTCACTTATCAGTGAGTGCATACCATGTGTGTTGTTTTGGGATTGGGTGACCTCACTCAGGATGATATTTTCTAGTTTCACACATTTGCCTAAGAATTTCATAAAGGCATTGTTTTTAATAGCTGTGTAGTACTTCATTGTGTAAATGCACCACATTTTCTGTATCCATTCTTCTATTGAATGACATCCGGGTCCTTTCTAGCTTCTGGCTATTATAAATAAGTCTGCTGTGAACATAGTGGAGCATGTGTCTATGTTACATGTTGGAACATCTTCTGGGTATATGCCCAGGAGAAGTATAGCTGTGTTTTCAGGTAGTGCTATATTCCATTTTCTGAGGAACCACCAGACTGATTTCCAGATTGGTTGTACCAGCTTGTAATCCCACCAACAATGGAGGAGTGTTCCTCTTTCTCCACATTCTTGCCAGCATCTGCTATCACCTGAGTTTTTGATTTTAGCTATTCTAACTGATGTGAGGTAGAATCTCAGGATTATTTTGATTTGCATTTCCCTGATGAATAAGGATATTGAACATTTCTTTAGGTGCTTCTAGACCATTTGAGTTTCCTCAGTTGAGAATTCTTTGTTTAGCCATGTAGCCCATTTTTAATAGAGTTATTTGGTTCTCTGGAGTTTAATTTCTTGAGTTCTTCATATATATTGTATATTAGCCCTCTATTGGATGTAGGGTTGCTAAAGATCTTTTCCTAATCTGTAGGTGGCTACTTTGTCCTATTGACAGTGTCCTTTGCCTTACAGAAACTTTGCGATTTTTTGAGGTGTCATTTGTCGATCCTTAGAGTGTGAGCTATCTTATGAGCTATGTTCTCAAGGGAAATTCTCTCATTGCAGATGTGCCTAGGTCGTTTTAAGTTGATAAAAAAATGAGTAACCAGCACAGGTGGATACTTGAGAAAGTTGTCACCTGTATGTAGTGACAAATGGGCATCTATGTGTGTTGGAGATAGTCAATGGCTTGTGTGCCAGATGTACATCAAAGTCTTACATTAATTTACTAAAGGATCTTTAAAAATGCATTTGCTATTCCTTAGAATTTGGGTTAATGTCCTAATCATTGCAGCATCATATAATTGACATACTTGTAACAGCAGAGCTTTTGAGCAATTAAGTTTTTATCTTAAATAAACAGTATCTATCTGTATATCTATCTACATATCCTCTACTTACATATCTATAACACACACATATGTATGTATGTACACACACCTGTATGTATGTATGTATGTATGTATGTATGTATGTATGTATGTAAATAGAGAGACTACTGCATTCCTTCTTCCCGAATTCATGACCCAACTGAAAGAATATATATATTTAGAAAGAGAGAGAGAGAGAGAGAGAGAGAGAGAGAGAGAGAGAGAGAGCAATAGCTATCAATCTTTCTAATTTACTCTTTACTATATTTCCTTGTGTTGTGCTGACCCACAGCCATAAAACTATTTTTGTTGCTATTTCATAACTATAATTTTGTTACTGTTATAAAACCTAATGTAAATATTTTTGAAGATAGATGTTTGCAAAAACTAATTGTGATCCACAGGTTGAGAACTGATGATGTAGTTGAATGACAAAATGGTTATTTCTAATGAAGCCATTGATTTTTATTGTTTTTCAGTTGAAGGTAGACTCTTAGATTATAGACCTGGCTGTAGTGACTGTACGAAGACTAATTAACTTCCTCTACTGTCTAAAACTTCCAGATTGAAGGTGAGGATAGTATAGTGCACCAGTTTACAAAGGGATATAAGAAGGGTCATTTGTGGTGAATAGTAGATGACAAGTTAAAATTAAAATATGCCAACTCTAATTTTCATCTTCAAAATACCAATATGTAAATTTATCTCTTCATCTCTAGAGAGAGATTCAAGAATGTTGCATTTGTTCAGTGCCCCTTGCATGAAAACAAGGGTAGGAAATAAAGATTCCTGTCTGATAATCTGAAATCTTATTTATCATATAATTATCTGTCATTATTTATGATACTTTTTTAATTACTACGAGCACTTTGACCTTTCTCTTTTCATTTTAGAGCAGAGGGCTTTTTATTTCCTCAATAGATGGACTGTAAACAAACTTGACGCTGTTGTTGTAGGAATAGAGTAAGAGAAATTTTTCTTTGACTAGTATGATTTTCCTTAACTGTCTATAGATTCAATTTCCAAGGAATACATCTATACCCAAAATTTGAATTTTAAAATTTACTATACATTATTTGTCACAATTGTTACATTTTACTACCTTTCAAAGGAGTCCAATATCCTAAATATTTTCCCTTAAAAAACAAAGCAAGACCAAAAAACCTTATGAATTAGACCCTAAGTTGACACTTTGTGAAACCTTATCATTTAGGTCTTATATGGTCCAGTTGTGTTCCTCATTACATAATCAGACAGAAAGGAGAAAATTGAAATATTTGTTCATATTTATGCTTGTGGCAAAATGTTTATGTTCAAAATAATTATTATTTAAAATATTCTTAACTTCCAAATGTTGTGACCCTTTAATACAGTTCCTCATGTGGTGAACCCCAGCCATAAAAGTATTTTTAAAGCTACTTCATAACTGTAATTTTGATTCTATTATGAATAACAATGTTATTCATGTATTTTCAGAAAATACAATGTATTTTCTGAATATCTTTGGGGGAGTGACTCATAGGTTTAAAATCAGTAGTTTAGAGTGTTGAAGGTAGTAAAGTTTGGGGCCAGTTGAAATGTTGAACACATACTCCCAAAAACTGAGTACACTCTTAAGGCATTTGCAGCATGTGTACTGGAGTATCTTAGGATAGCCCATTATTTTCTTGTTCATATTAGTGCACTCTAGATTTCTGAATCTGACTTTGATTCCAAAATTTATTATTCTTAAGAGGACATTTTTTATCTGTTCACCTACTCCTTAGTTCATAGTTACAAAATCATAACTCAAAACTTCTAATCCAATATTTTTAGTCTTCAATGATGACCTTTTTAAACTATGTGAATTTGGGTAAAACTGAATAACCATCTAAAGAAAGTAGTTGCTAAAATGTATATTATGCTTATCATACCCAGAAAAAACTTTATATATTAATGACTAGATTTTGGTACTGGAAGAGTCTATTATTTGGGGAAATTTTAATCATATTTTTAATACAAGGATACAGAGCCTGCCACATATTTAGTTTAATCATTATGATTTGCATTTTTCAAAATTTACTATTTTTAACATAATAGATATAAGCATCATTTTTGTGCATAACAATATCTAAAATATTCTTTAGGATATTTTTAGGGCAGTTCACAATATTTTGTAGGATTCCTATCATGAACTTTCAACACTAAATATAGATATTTGTAAATTTTGACATTCTGAAGAAATAAAAGAGAACATGACGTTTGTATAGCCAGTCATGTTAATAACATAAAGAACGATACAGAATATCTCTAGTATAAAATGCACTTGAAATAAAAATTTTCCTTTCAAAAGTAAGGGGTTTATAGTAATCCATTATCTTCAGGCATAAACTGTCCACTATCTTAATTACATGTTTTAAATAATTTTATATTAGCTTTTATTCTAATTAATCCATAGAAGAAAACCCTAGATCAAGTTTTAAAAATCTGAACAGTAGGACCCGTTGTCATGGTGCAAGTGTTAGATGTCTGAGACGTTGTTGGTTGTACACTTATGCTTTATGTGCTTTCTTGGTCTGTGTTAAAGCTACAGGCTAGCTCCTCAACATCACTTCCCAGCACAATTTGAAGATGGTATCACAGCAGTCAAGTATTTTCTTCAGGACAAAATTCTAACAAAGTATGGAGTTGATCCTACCCGAATTGCTGTGTCAGGAGACAGTTCTGGAGGAACTCTG
>NC_034593.1:52685405-52687313 GCF_900095145.1 Mus pahari
AGAGAAGCAGGATCCACAGACAGGCAACAAAGTCAGTGTAACCCACCATTCTAAACCTTGGGAGAACCCACATCAATACCAAGCTGCACACACACACACACACACACACACACACACACACACATACACACCACCTGCTACATATGTGTGAGGGTTCTAGGTCCAACCCTAGTATGCTGTTAGCAGTACTTGTTAGCAGTTTGGTCTCTGGGAATTCTGAGGAACTAAGTTAGTTGACTCTATTGGTCTTCTTGTGGAGTCTCTATCCCTCCACGGTCCTCAATACTTCCAGCTACTCTTTCATAAGACTTCTGGAGCTTCAACTAGGGTCTGTTTTAGACAGCTGCTGGGTAGAGCATCTCAGAAGACAGTTATGCTAGGATCCTGTCTGTGAATCCAGGCTGACAGATACAAACAGGACTTGAGGCTCCAAGATAGCTGAAGGAGGAAGGCAGGTCTGCAATGTGTTCATATAGATTTTCTGGGGATAGCTTGGCATCCCTCAAAACTGGCACACCATGGAACCTTATCATATATGACATCGCCACTTCACTTGGATCTAGGGCTGAGGATAAAAGATATGTATGTTAGTTGGCTGAATAATAATCTATAATTACAGTATTCCTCAAAGAAGTTTAATTTTAGAAGTATTTTAGTTGTAAAGAGCACAATATAAATCAAAATTATATTGTTACTTATATCATTTACTTTTGAATATGTCTATATCTATCTATCTATCTATCTATCTATCTATCTATCTATCTATCTATCTATCTATCTATCTGTCTATCTATATCTCCCCTCCTTTTACCTTCTGTTGCTGTAACCTTTCTATCACATTTTTTAAAAATACTTAACCAATATTTAAAAAATGATATTCAGTGCCAGGGTATTTAATGGTGTTTAAGGGTATTATAGGCATTTTGGGTATAATCATGCTTTATGACAGCGCTCTGTAGGTTTGGTACCATCTCTGTTTCATGGTTACATTATGTCTGTTGGAATGTTGGAGCCTCTGCCTCACTGGACATCATATTTTTCAGGTGCAGATTGATCCCGAAGTAAAGCATAAACTCAAGCTGCAAGCCCTGCTTTATCCTGGCTTGCAGGTGATTGACACTCACTTGCCATCTCATCGAGAAAACGAACATGCCATAGTTCTGACAAGGGACATAGCCATAAAACTTGTGAGTTTGTTTTTCACCAAGGATGAGGCACTTCCACAGGCAATGAGAAAAAACCAGCACATGCCTCCAGAGTCCAGACATCTGTTCAGGTTTGTCAACTGGAGCACTCTTCTCCCTGAGAAGTTTAGAAAGGACCATGTGTACACTGAGCCTGTGCTTGGAAGATCGGCTTTCTCCCTGCCGGTGCTGATGGACCACAGAGCATTGCCCTTGTTAGCCAGTGATGCCCACTTACAGCACTTGCCACGAACATTTTCAACATTCAGTCTCAAAACCCTAGGTATTTTTTCTTTTGATGTATAATATTATATGTGTTTTCTTCATATATTGAAAATATATTTTTTCATACATTATTTTCTGATTATGGAAACCCCTTCCCCCATTCCTCCCAAATTCACTCCACCTTCCCACACAATCACATTTGTAGGGTTTCTTGTTCTTTTGCATTAGAAAACAAAGAAGGGTTTTGTTTTGTTTTATTTTGTTTTGTTTTTATCTAGAAGTGTGTTTTTGGTAACTATTTCATTTCCCTTCTTTTGGTTTTCTTCTATGGGNAATTTTAAAACATCTTGTTCTGGTCATCTTTCCATGTCTTCTGTTTCCTTACAAAACAATATTCCCTCCTTCATTCCTGAGAATAAGGAAACATGTAACATCATATAATTAGGAAAGAAGTTTAGACAAAAGATCATTTGGGAATGTTTTCCAAAAACCAATTGCT
>NC_034593.1:52687324-52692847 GCF_900095145.1 Mus pahari
TGTCTGATGTAAATATCGGAACCTTCTCAGCGTTACAGCTATGAGGTTAAAGTGAAGAACCTCCCCTTATTCATTCTCCTGAATAGGACATGCATAAACCACTCTACACTTTATATGTTGAAAAGATAAACTCTCAGGGATTAAAAAAAAAACACTCATTAACAATTAAAGCTCTGCTTCTAATCTTTCTTGGTATTTGACTGAAATTAATGCTTATTAGTATATATAGACAATATAAATAATTGGGAAAAATTATGAGGTATTTCTGTTGAATCTGATTATCTGAATTCAGCATATTTCTTCATATTACTTTTTTAGATGAAAGTATACCTAATATTAAAATAGTAATTCAAATGCAATTTTAAATCCTTTTCAGCTTATACAGGATCCAGATGTCAAGATTAAACTCAAGGTCCAAGTCTTAATATATCCTGCCCTTCAGGCTCTTGATACAAATGTACCATCATATCAAGAAGGATCCCATTTTCCAATGTTAACCAGGTCGTTAATGGTCAGGTTCTGGAGCGAATACTTTACTACAGACCAAGGCCTGGAGAAAGCCATGCTTCTCAATGAGCATGTACCCATGGAATCTAGCCATTTGTTACAGTTTGTGAATTGGAGTTCCTTGCTCCCTGAGAGATACAAGAAAAGTCACATCTATAAAAATCCTACTCCTGGTAGTTCTGAGCTGGCTCAAAAATATCCAGGGTTCATAGATGTGAAGGCATGTCCTCTGTTGGCCAATGACAATATATTACGTCAATTACCTCTGACCTATATCATCACTTGTCAGTATGATGTCCTAAGAGATGATGGACTCATGTATGTCAAGCGGCTTCAGAATGTTGGAGTTCATGTGACTCATCACCATATTGAAGATGGATTCCATGGAGCATTTTCCTTTCCTGGTTTAAAAGTTTCAGAGAGGATACAAAATCAGTACTTGAGTTGGCTTATCAAAAATCTGTAGCAAAACCTACAAAATGATATATTGAAGATATATAAACAACAAAATAAGAAATAAACTAGTAAACATGGTTTTGAGGTTTCATGTACTGTTTAAAATCTTTGTTGTTTCAAACAAGCTGATAGCTTCCATGTTTTGTTATTTTTATTATTAGCCAATATTTTTTTTCATTCCTTCCTTATCCTGTATTTACTTACAGACACATGCCTCCAAATTAGAGTTTTACGTGGGTACTGACAATCCAAATTAATTTTCACACACTTTTGCAACTGGAACTTTACCAATTGTCAACAGGCACAAATTCCATAATAATTCAATAGTGCACTTTTACTATTCATTATTATTTTGCACTTAAGAAAATTTGAGCTTAAAGAAATGAAGTAATAAGATAGGTTGTAAATCTAGATACTATTTGAATAAGCATTCATTGAGGGTTTCTACCAAACTTAAATCATTTAGTTTTCAAATAAGAAGCACAAAACCTTTATATTTATATTAAGCTTTAAATCATTAGAGCTGGGCAGATATCAACCCTATATGCTATTTTGTCAACTTCCCTGTCAATAACCGTGAGCTATATCGTGCCATGTTCCACCTGGGCCGCTCCTACTCTAACTGGCCAACCCTCATTGGCCATGCTCCCCTAATCCACCTACCCCATGGCATCTTCTTCCTTCTTCTTCTTTCCTCCCTGTGGTCTCTGCCTCAGACCAAACGCTGGGGAAATCAAGCTCTGCCTACTTCTCTTCTGCCCAGCAAAAAGATGTAGGCACCTTTATTCAGCCAATAGTTTTAAATTAAAAAGCAAGATTTGCACAATAAAAGCTGTGAGAATTCACTAGTCTGCGGCAACAATACTTTGGGATACAGAATTTAGTATTACAATACATATCAGCACACCAAACCTCAACAAAATAACAACTGTAAGAATGATACTGAGGTACATGGTATGTCAACATCGATGGCTTTACATTTGAAAAACTAAGTTCCATTTTATACTTCATTGTTAAAATTAAATTTGGTCCTATTATCCCTTTGCTGTTGTTATATACTTTAAGCTCTATTTAGAAAGAAAACATAAGTATAGCATAATTTACATAGTTTTGGGGAGTATCATACTACCCATAGCTTATTTTAAGTTATTTTAATTTAGATAACATTTTTTAAAATTTCACTAACTCTGAAGAGAATGTCATCTTGTGTAAACTCCATGCGCTCACAGCAAATGAATTTAGGCTGTTCTACTTTCATACTTCCTATAGAATAAGGTTTCGCCTGCTACTTTCTTTTTCCAGAACCTTGGAAGCAGATCTAGAAAGTAGTGGAGTGTTACTTTCTGAATTATCTAGTTTCTATTCCCACTGACTCGGTGAACATGTTCTCCATATTTGGCTAATGTTCAAGACATTGAACTGATCTCTTATCCTGTTGGCTTTCTTCTATACTGGTTGTGTGAGCTTATATACACATCTATTTCTCACACCACTATAAAGGATGCAGGATGCCTCAGTAATGCTCTTAAGCAGCAAAAGATTTAAGGAAAGTTTTAAATAAGAAATTATTGCAAAACACGTTAAGAACTACAAAAGTGTATTTTAGGTAAAGAGGTCCCCAGACCTTATGACCCCCACCCACATTTCTCAGCTCCCTTAACTCCGAGGATGGCAGACCTCAAGTCTACAGAACTATAACTCCTGACCCACACTTTTCCTCAACCAGATCACTTCAGATGTGCAATTTCAGCACAAAAACAAGAAAATTCAAGGTACCATGTCTCTTCCAAAAAATTACTAATTCCACAATAAGGGGCTGGATGAATAGGACCTGCAAAAGTCGTCAGACAAATAACTGAAAAAAATAATTGTAACTATGTTCAAACAGCTCAAGTGAGGTTTGAATATGCCTGTAGGCTGAAATTTTTCAAAACCTACTTTATTTAGGGTTCTTCAAAACTTCAACCTCCCTTCTAGCCCAATGACCAGAGGTTGGGGCAAAAAAAGATTAATAGGAAAAGGATGTTGTGCATCTGTTTAGAAGTAAGGTCCTTGAGGCTATGCCACCCTTGGTTGTCAGGATACCAGCAGTCCACTCCAATAGCTAGCACCAAGTACTACTCATTAGTGGCACGATCCAGTCAGCAGAAATAGCCAGAAGCAGCCGGAATACCACCAGAAGTTCTTTGACGAGTTTCTCTCTCATCAAAGTGAAGACCAGTGAAGAGAAGAAAAGTGTTGCATGCCATAGCCATGCAAGAGTCCCCTTTCACTGTTTGTGGGGTTCTAATTTACGTTCTTTATAAACATCATGCACCCTCTGAAAATTCTGTTTTCAGCAAAACATCACATGTCCTCTCACAAGACAGCTTCTAGAAAGACATCAAATGATACAACTGAGTTGGAAAAAAAAAAGAAATTTCTCCTTCATATTCTTCTCTCAGTTTTTCCTTTTTAAATGTCTTTTTCTCTAACATTAACAATCTATACATAATAGAAATAATTATGAGAACCATAAAAATAAAATTTTACATAATGTTTCAAATAAGCTGATTATGTACTACATATCAAATAATAGTCAAATAAAGCAACCTTAAATTTCTATCACTATATAATAGTCACGCAAAATAACCTTAAATTTCTATTTATGTGGGTGTATGTATGTATGTATGTATGTATGTGTTTATTTATTTTTGTTATTATTATTCCCATTTTTCCTCTTTCCCCCATTATTACAAAGAGAAGAGAGACCCCGGATTTTATCTTGTTCCTTCTCTGACCATAACCAATAACAGCCAACCAATCTGTATGATAAGAACCATAACACATCAACAAGCAGAAACATCCATCCCACTTTTTGGGAATAGGGGAGTCATTCTACTTATCTGGAAGAAAGGATATCTTTTGGGTATCCTATGAAAACGAGGATATTGGGTAAATCCCAAGAAAGCTAGCTATATCTTTTACTGTCCAGTTTCTGTGTTGTCCAGTCTCTGTGTGGTCAGTCATTTGGACTGTCCCTTTTCAAATTGATTTACATGCATATTTTGGAGATATTGGTAACTGGGATATGAACCAGTGGGCTATTTTCTTTTGAAGACATTCATGTCTCAGATGAAAAGATGTTTTCCTTTGTCAGATCTAATCTTTATAACTTTTGTGGGGAACCATAGTTTTTCATTCCCTATCTTAAAACTATTGCAGGTTTCCATTCTAATGCCAACTGTCTGATTAAAGAAGTGTAGTCAAAAGTTTGATTTTTTTTTTAAAAAAATCAAACCTAGTTATGGCATGTGAATATGTTTTTGTTTTAATCCCAGGTGTGGGATAAGCAGCTGCTTCACAGGAGGGATTGGGGAGTGGATCCAAATAAGAAGGGGGCACTCTGAGAAGGCTGCTGCTCCCACTAATGCTGTGTTTTGTCAAGTGGTTGTGAACAAAGAGACAAGGAGAAGAAGCTGTCAAAATCCTCACTGGAAGACTGGACTTGACTCAAGGATCCTGACAACCCTAATCAGCAATAAGTAGTCTAAAGAAGTTTATGTCCCTTTACCCCTCTAACCTTTTTCATCTCCTATCTAGTGTTAGGGGGTTGAGGGGGATTAGGGTGGGATGAGGGTTACCATGGAGATACAGATATAAGAGCCCAATAAAGTCCCTAAAATAAATACACCATCAAAGAAGACCTCAGGGACACAGAAGCCTGGTAGCACATTGTTACCATCATAGTAAGGGTAACTTTGACTTGGTGAACATAAAGGGCATCATGCTGGTTCCTTTTAAAGACTTGTTTTAATGTTTAATTATGTCTATCTGTATCTGTGTAAAGATGTCTACGTGTCTGTGCCAGCCCTCACTGGGGCCAGATGCATTTGCTGCTCTCGAGCTGGAGTTACTGGCTGTTGAAAGTGGCTGACCCAAGGGTTTGAAATCAAACCCTGGCCATGCACAAGCTCTCTCGGCTCCTGTAGGGTGGTGTCTCATGTTAGCAGTAATAGGATAATTACCCTCCAAGGGAAAAACCCAAAGACTATATTGATTTAAATAATTAGCTTGGGATGGAAAAATCAAACTATCAAATATTAGAAACAAAATAATTAATAATATTTAAAAATATCTTAGTCGAGTCTTTTACATAGATTACACCAGTGTATAAGTCAATCCATATCTACTGAACATATACAGAAGAAGCACAGGAGGACAACCTATTGGACACTGGTGGATCAGTGTAGGCACCCATTTCTCTACACTGGATTATTAGAGACACATATGAATGTGACCAGGGCTTGAAACAAACCAAGCATATGAAAGACGATACTCAATATTCATCTTCTATGTCTGTCTTAGTTTGCTTCATTGAACAATTCTCACCTTCATCTTTCATCTGTGCTTTTACAGAATGGCAAAGTCTTACTTATGGGTAAATAAATGAGTCTAGATTTAAATTCATGTAGTTACAAGGGTGAAAATGCATGTGTGTGTGTGTGTGTGTGTGTGTGTGTGTGAGAGAGAGAGAGAGAGAGAGAGAGAGAGAGAGAGAGAGAGAGAGAGAGAGAGAGA
>NC_034593.1:52692891-52745839 GCF_900095145.1 Mus pahari
CAGAGACAGAGAGACAGAGAGACAGAGAGACAGAGAGACAGAGAGACAGAGAGACAGAGACAGAGACAGAGATAGAGACAGAGACAGAGACAGAGAGAGAATATAAGACATGAAAATAAGAAGGGATGACAAGAAGGGGAAAGAGGTTTTCAGAAGGAGTGGGTGATGAGGACAGCATACAATGACAGGGACTACCTGCAGTAGGCCGTGATGGAGACATCTCAGTAGCCCATGGCAGCTCTTTGTAAAAAAAACAGTTGTTATCATTTCTCCTAACCTTAGCCCTAGACAATGGCTGTATAGATTTCATTTACGCGTTACTGCTTTTCAGATGGCCTTGGTGTGCACAATCATTCTATTATGTCTGACTTTCTTACTTCTTTCTCCTTCGCTCTGGTGAATTCTGTGAAACTAGATGTTCTCTGATGTAGTGATTCTTAAACCATTAAAAATTGAGGCAAGGGGCACAGCACAGCACAGTCCTAATGGCCCAGGTGCATGCTGTGTGCTCTCATCTTGGAAACAATGTAACAACTGCACAATGATAGTTCCAGGTTAATGCTTCACTTGCAAAGAAAGTTTGAAGAAATTATTAGAAAATGAAATAGAGCCAACATTGGGATCACAAGAAAGGAAAAAGGTATTAAAGTTATGAAATAAATTTCGCACAATATTTCAGAGTGGCTCCTGGATAAGCAAGTAAAGAATATGTAAAATCTTTGTAAATCTAAGTCAAAACACTGGGAATCTTAGCAGAGTTATTGTGTGCAATGTGCAGAATCAGAAAGCTAGCAGAACTATTGAGGTAATGGTTAACTTGACTCTTTCTGGCCACTGCCTGACAGCTTTGAGCATGCTATTTATCATTAGAACTTCACAGGAAAATGCAAGTAGCTGGCCTCAGAGCTCTGACCTCTGAAGTACAATAAGTTAAAGTTATAGTTTAAATAATGATAAGTTTGCAATTATTACTATTTTGGCTATAGACCTGGCAATAGGGAAGCTTGAAACTTTGGGGAAAAATTGTAATTCTTGATTCTTTGTGGGACATGGTTAATCTTTTGAATTTGATTTGGCAATGATTATACAATGTCTTTTTTTTATCTGCTTTTGGAGTATCAATAAAAGACTGGGGCACGAAAAAGATGAGAGCATGAGAAGAGAACAAGAAGTGTGAGTGAAGAGAGAATGTGAAGAGTGAGTGAAGAGAGAATGTGAAGGGTGAGTGAAGAGAGAATGTGAGGTGTCTATGGAGAGTGTGAGTGAAGAGAGAATATGAGGTGTGAGTGAAGAGAGAATGTGAGGTGTGAGTGAAGAGAGAATGTGAGGTGTGGATGGAGAGTGTGTGTGAGTGAAAGAAGAGTGCATGTGGTGTGTGTGTGTGAATGGTGTATGTGAGAATGAAAGGGGAATGCAAAGAGGTGTGTTTAAGAAAAGAAAAGTGCACAGGATGAACACAGAGTGAACAAGAGAATGCCGAGCGTGTGTGGCCACAAGTGGTGAGAGAATGAGCAAGAGAGAAAGAAAGCAGAGAATGAGAGAGAAAATTTAAGCCTTGGAAAAGTTGCCTGTCAGCTTGTACCCCAAAAGTAGTCTGTGTCTATTTATTTTGCGCCTTCCAGAATCCCTGCTTCGAGTTGAGAACTCAGATCCTGTGTCAAAGGCTGGACCCTGACAAGTGAGCAGGGTAATGTGATACTTGCACCTGAAGGCAGAAAAGGAATACTGGGGACAGAAAAGGGAAGCAGTGGGGGAGTGGGAATGGGAATAGAAATCTAGGAGGAGGATTAACTAAAGCAAAGTATTTGTTTAAATACCACGATGAAACCTAGTAACTGGGATTCTAATTTTAGCAGAAATGCAAACTAAAATTAATACAGGCCATTGTGTTCTATTGTTTGCCAAAGATCCATTCTCATCATCACAAGGAGCTGCTGTGCCTCACAGGCCACACAACACTCTTCACTGTCATTGGTTTTGAAAACAAACAAGCCAAGTTCATGACACATTTGTTTTTCTGCTTACATTGATGTGGAATTAAAATTTTGCAACAGTAAAAAGTTTGGAAACTGAACAAATATATGGAAATCAAGCATGACCCTGAACATTCATTCCACTGAGCCACTTAGCCTGCCTGCTTGGTTTCTTTGCTTTTTCTCTTCCTTCCTCCCTTCTGTCCTTCCTTCCTTCTGCCCATTCTTCCTTCCATCCATCCTTCCTTCCATCTTTCCTTCCTCCCTCCCTCCCATCCATCCTTCCTTCCACTCTTTGTTCCTTTCATCCATTCTTCCTCTGTCCTTCCTTCCATCCATCATTTCTTCTTCTCTCTTCCTCTTCCTCCTCTTCCTTACTCTTGTTTTTCTTTTACATGTTCCTAGCTCTGTTCACAGTCTACCACATCACTCCTTCCCTTGCACTCTCTGGGCACCTGCAAACATGTCTCCCTCCCAAATATCGTTTTTTAAATAGCCTATTGAATTTGATTAGTGTTGCCTGTGTGAACACTGGTTGAGATTGGGTGGATAATCATCTCCTGGACACAAAGAGCCTACCAATCCTGAATCCACCCACCCCCAAAGTAAAGTGAATCTTCTACCACAAGAAGCCATCATTTACCCTTAGCATCTCAATGGTGGGCTTTTTGGTTCCATGCTGAAAAGTACAAGGTCATTGATTTGTTCTGGTCTTGTGTAGGTAACCACAGATTTAAGCTTTCATATTTACAACAGTCATGTCATGCGCAGAAGACAACATTTCACAAAATTCCTCCCATTTTCCAACCCTTATGTACTTGGTTTCAGTCTTGTTCCCTGAGCCTAGTGGGGATGCTGTAAATAACATGTCTATAGCTGAACATTCACAGAAAAGTGTTAGTAGATGGAATAAATGTCAACATAAGTAAGAGATTGCATCTTCACAAATGATTGACTATCAGTATAAGTCAGAAATAAATAGAAAACATAAAAAGTGTTCATATTCATATTTCACTAAGGGATAATCTACTATATATGGAATAAATTACAAAATATGTACAGCAATTTAATATGAAGGAAGGAGATAGAAATAGTCTCTTGAATAGACCTTACACAATATGTGAAGAAATATAAGGCTCTTAAAGGTATAATGTCATTTTAAAAGTTAGATAAATATTCTAAGTAAAATAACACATGTCAATATAAAATATAGATACAAATACTCAGGGGATAATCTCAAAAATCTTAATGGAAACATATTAAAGAAAATTGAAATTTATAGCAAGATGATTGTTTTAAAACTCATAAGAATTACATTAAATATACATGGCGCAAAAATTTTTATTTAAAGATATTTTTTGGTCAGACATAATGGCACATAACTGTGATAGGAACACTTGGGAGGCAGAGTCACATAGTTATAGGTGAGGCCAATCTGTTGAACACAGTAAGCCCCATATCAAGAAAAATAGCAAGAAAAAAAGAAAGAATGAAAGAAAGGAAGGAAGGAAAGGAGGGAGGGAGGGAGGGAGAGAGGGAGGAAGGGAGGGAGGAAAGAAGAAGAAAAATGGTTACTTTGAAATTGTCTTTTATAGAAAACCAAGACAAAATTACAGGTTGCAAATAGGGGAACCAATTTTATTTATTTTTAATTTTGAGAATAGTTTATTTTAAATTATGTGGATATGGTATTTCTGTGTGGGTGTATACACATTTGTAAGTACCTACTTGGGCCACAAAGTGCCTCTAAGTCTCTGGATCTAGAATTTCAGGAGGTTGTGAACCACTCAACATGGATATTGAGAACTGAACACAGGTCCTCAAAATGATAGGTATGATTTAGGGTTTGTTTTAGTTTTGTGTTATAGTTGTGTGGTTTTTAAAATTTAATTCATGTGTCTCTATTCATTTTTACATTATTGTCTCATTACATTTGTATTTAAAGTATTCTTTTGAGGCAGCTCAGCATTTAGGAGTACATATCATTATGGTTTAATATATCATACCAGTATGGCCAAATCAAAAACAACAAATAAAGAAAACTAGAACTTAATAATGTAAGTATAAGTACCAAAAATATATAACAAAATTGGATTGGCCAACTCATAATTCTAAAAAAACTTGAAAATATGTGTTGAGCAACTTGGACTTATCCTAGAAATTCAAATTTTGATATGCATACAAAAATAAATGAATTCTAAACCATGTAAAAATTCTAAAACCCAAAGCTAATTTTCTCCTTTACTATAAAAAGTGATCAAACTCAAAACATATTATACTATTTCCTGGATTTTCCAAACTTGATACAGACTTGATTAAAATGTCTTTGGAGAAAACCAAATGAAATTATGCAAAGTAGTGAAAATTTGAATACTTCATTTTAAGAATAAATTAGAAAAGTATGTGCATTATACTAAGGATCATACTTCACATACATGATGACAAAAATACAAAAGCCCCTGAAATAAAAAAAGGAAAACTTTAACTTTTTCCAGTGGAAAATGATTATTTGTTCAGAAAAAATCTCAAGCAATATAAAGAATGCATAGGGTTCTAGAATGCCAATTCCACATGCAAATATAAACTATCTTTATCATGTTGATACTAGATGCAAATACTGGTCTTTCTGACTTTTCAGTGACACACACATACACTACATATATATGTAGTTTGTTTACTAATTGCCTAGCAACATAATATGGTTGTTGGATATTTTAGAGCTTGCAGACAGGCACAATTTCCTTTGCAAAATTCTTCCTTGTGTATCGACAATGTATAATTTTACTGTTTTTTTCCTAAGGAAATGCAAAGTGATCAGGGAAACGTGCACTGAGGAAATTGTGCAATGGTTTCTAATAGACGCTTAAACAAACTGAAAACTGGACACTTATGTGTTAAAGTACATTGGTTGTATTTACAACATACAAAGATCAGAGGAAACATCTAGTACAGAAAGAGTATTTGGTTATTTTTTATTAGATATTTTCTTTATTTATATTTTAAATTTTATCCCCTTTCCTAGTTTCCCCTCTGAAAACCCCCTGTCCCTTCCCTCCTTCCCCTGCTCACCAACTCACTCACTTCTGATTCCTGGTCCTGGCATCCCCTATATTGGGACATAGAACCTTCACAGGACCAAGGGCTTCTACTCCCATTGATGACCAACTAGGCCATCCTCTGCTCCATATGCAGCTAGAGCCATGAATGCCACCAGGTGTTTTCTTTGGTTGGTGACTTAGTCCCAGGGAGCTCTGGGGGTACTGGTTAGTTCACATTATTCTTCCTCCTGTGAGGTTTTTGGGGCATACTATAGGTAACTACCTCTCTTTGACAATGCTGGGGAATCTTGGAACTTCATGTGCATCAACACAGCATCACAAACAAGTTTAGAATTTTGTCAACTCTGAGTATTTAATAACCTAAAATTTTCTTTTTTTCTGATAATTATTTTCTTAAAGTTTACACTGTTACTACTACTACTACTACTATTTTTATTTTGTTACAGTCCAGTCATTGCCCTGCTCCTTGTCTGTCCTCCCACAGTTCCTCATCCCATTTTTCCTCCCTGATATCTCCATTCCCCCCCAACCTACCACTAGGCCTCCCCACTCCCGGGGGCCTCAAGTCTCTCGACGGTTAGGTGCATCTTCTTCCACTGAGGCCAGACCATGCAGTCCTATACTGTGTGTGTTGGTGACTTCAGACCAACTCCTGTATGCTGCCTGGTTGGTGCGTCAGTGTCTGAGAGATCTCAGGGGTCCCAGGTTACTTGAGACTGCTGGTCTTCCTACAGGGTCCCTCCTCAGCTTCTTCCAACCTTTCCCTAATTCAACCACAAGGGTCCCTGACTTCAGTCCAATGGTCGGAGGTAAGTATCTGCATCTGTCTCGGTCAGCTGCTTGTTGGGCCTCTCAGGATAGTCATGCTAGGCTTCTGTCTATAAGAACACCATGGCATCATTAGTAGTGGCCGGCCTTGGAGATGCATCCCAAGTTGGGCAGGTCACTGGACCTCCTTTCTCTTAGTCTTGTCTATATTTTTGTCCCTGAAGGTCTTTAAATAGGAACAATGCTGGGTCAGAGTTTTTGACTGTGGGATGACAACCCCATCCTTCCACTTGAAGCCCTGTCTTAGTACTGGAGGTGAACTCGACAAATTTCCTCTCCCCACTGTTGTACATTGCATCTAAGGTCCCTCCCTTTGAGTCCTGAGAGTCTTTCATCTCCCTGGTCTCTGATACTTTGTAGAGGGTCTCCCCACCTCCCCTGCCCCATGTTGCATATTTCCATTCATTCTGCTGGCCCTCAGGTCTTCTCTCCTATTTCCCTCCCCCATTCATGATCATGTTTCTCCTTCTCTTGTCCCTCACCTCTCCCACCCAGGTCCCTCCCTCTCTCTGCCTCCCTTCATTATTTTCTTCCCCCTCCCAAGTGGGATTGAAGCATCCTTACATGGACTCTTCTGTTTGTTTACCTTCTTGATCTCTGTGGATTAAAGTCTAGGTGTTCTGTAGTTTTTTGGCTAATATCTACATACTAGTGAGTATATACCATGCATGTCCTTTCAAGTCTGAGTTACTTCAGTCAGGATGATATTTTCTAATTTCATCCCTTTGTCTGCAAAACTTGCCTTGGAATGTTGAAGTTTGTTTGTGTTCTCTCTCTCTCTCTCTCTCTCTCTCTCTCTCTCTCTCTCTCTCTCTCTCTCTCTCTCTCTCTCTCTCTCTCTCTCTCTCTCTCTCTCTCGTGTGTGTGTGTGTGTGTGTGTGTGTGTGTGTGTGTGTGTGTATACATTAGAGATTGGACTCAAAGACTTGCAAATACTAAACAAGTGGTTTATACTGAACAATGTTACACCCAATTTTAACTATTTTTTAATGCAGAAGTTTAAGGGGGAAAATAGGAAGAAATTCTAGTCAAATCAATTCTTTAAACATTTATATTAGTAAGCAATATATTAGCTAAAATAAATAAACAACAGCAAAACCCTTTATATTATGTTCCATACAAAATAAGTACTAGAAGAAAATCTTAAAAAATGAATTGCAAGAAAGATAGAGCTAACACACATTATATTTTTCTAAAACAGAGTTCATTGTAATAAACTGTAAAAATGCACTAATTGAAATATTTTATATCACAGTTAATTTGTAAAAGACCACAGGAACTGGACAAATATGGCTATACAGGTGAGCTATGATGTGCTCTGGCTATCTACCCTCTACTCTCAGATGATCTTGCGATTCTTTCTACTAAGGAAATTGTATCATTTCTTGAATGTATAAATAGTCACAGGCTTAGCTCAGGGTATGCTAACCACCCCAGCCTGGTTAGTGACCTGGACACCAATCTTCTCTTAATGTTTTCACACTCCCACAAAACCTAATGTATGCCATGCAGATTGTTGTCCAGAGAAGTGACTGCCTGTGGTCCCTGATGAAAACTTCTTTACACTTCCAGTTCTAACATCTAAGAGATGTGACACTATTCCTAGGGAGATGTAACCAAATGTCTACTCACTCCAGATAGGGAACCAAAGGCAGGGCAGTGTACACACATGATAAAATTCAACTTTGTGAACCAATGAATTATTTCTAAGAGCTGCTTACAGGAACAAAGGTGAGAGGTTCCTTACAAAAGTAGAAATGCCACAAGGGCAGTTCCATCACTGGAGCCTACCTCAGTGTGGTTGACAATGAATGGACTAAGGCTGGAAACCTAACCTTTCTGCACCCTTCAGGCACCCCACCATGCAAAGCATTCTTTCGAGGTAACTCAGTTGACCTGAGGTTCCAGGAAAGTTAGCTAATCTTGCCTCTTCCAGACTGTTCTACTGCTCTCAGTCAACTCGAGTTCTCTCACAGTGACTCCTTATTACTTACTAATGGGAAGGAGGAAGAGATCGAGTGAAATTGGTAGTTTCTGGGACTTACTGAAGCCGCTGAGTTCCTAAGCTTAGAGAGTTTCTCTTTAGAATGAGATGTTTTATTTAACCTTAGGACATTCTGTTGCTTTACCTCCCTGAAAACAGCCTGTCTTAAAATACAGTGTTGATCTCCCCTTTAAGATTTTGTGTTTTATGAGCTTTCCTATAAGATGGAAGGTTTTCATTAAAGAAACTGTGACGCAATACCCAGGTGGTATATCTTCTGCCCTTGCCCAGGCAGACCCAGGGAGGAGTCTCACATTCACACCCTTTCTTGGTTACCACTGAGTTAGAATCACACTCAACCTTTGGAGACTCTGGAGGACTGACGTATAAGCTCTTTATTCTTTATCTAAAATCAACGGTGCTTGAGCAATAGCAAAAACAGATCCAAACTTTCACTCAACAAAGCAGCATAATATCTCATATCAGACACACAATGAAAAAAGTCTATAAGCCCAGACCACTCAACAAAACCAAAATCAAAGTGAATGGCTAAAACAATATTGGTTAAACAAAATTGATAAAATTGATATTGATAAAACAAAATTGATGCCCCAATTGAGTCCTGTAGACATGTTCTCCAGGAATAACCACCCAGACAAACCTCAGGATATGAGTTTAAAAGTACAATCATAAACATAATCAACAGTTTTAAAAGAACATGAAAAAGGATGTCAGCAATGTAAAGAGTGTGGGAATTAAATCCCAAGTGAAATGTACGCAAATAAAAATAGAAGTCTACCTGAGCCTAACCTATTTGTGCCATACGTGTCATCCAGAGCCAGCCAACGTTGCACATCCTACACATCAGCCAAGACTGTTAAACCTTCTATGTACTATTCCCTATATGCAGGATTGGCCCTGATTGTACATCTTTCATATCAATCTGAAATACAAACTCTGCTTGGCCCTAGTCACCTATCCTATGCACCAGCTCAACCTACTGAGACTGCTTGTACCTAGCTCACTCACGGCATATCTAAATTCCAGGATTAGCCTAATTGCACATCCTGAGTGCTCGTTCAGTCTGGTGAATTTCCATAGGTCTAGCCCACCTGAACCATAGCCAACTGCCTGGCCTAACCTGAAATGCACATTTGTCTGGGGCCCTCAGTTGCCTCTCTGGCCTTTTCTCTGTGTAATGGTAACCAGGCTTGGGTACAGAGGTACCTTTTAGATCTCACAGAAATTTTAGTGCTATAATTTTCGATTTAGATCTTACATACTAGAAAAGTCAGAAATATATCGTAAGTGTAAGGGGGGAGGAGGAGGGACATCCTCATGAGCATACAACTCTAAGTCTTGCTGCAGCACTAAGAAATCAGTCACCAAGAAGCCCAAGTATTAGGGGCTTGTGCCTTTGCCTGCCACCATTCAGAAACGTAACACAGGTTCATGGACAAGGATCTGAAAAGCAATTATTATTTGTTTATGTTTTTAAAATGTATTAAAACTTCATTATATGCACTGTTTCCGGTTAGTTTTAATGTCATTATTTACTTGCAAGATCTTTATAATAAAGGTTATAAGGCCTTTATATAAAGAACTTGAAAATTAAAAACCAAGATAAAAAGTTACAGCAATAGAAACCAGACCTAAATTCTACACATTTCAATGAATTTCTATACAGTTGGAATTAAGAAAGAGTTAAAGACCATGAAACAACAAAGTGACCCATCCTTTTTTTTTTTTTTTTTTTTTTTTTTTTGGTTTTTCAAGGCAGGGTTTCTCTGTGTAGCCCTGGCTGTCCTGGAACTAAATCTGTAGCCCAGGCTGGCCTCAAACTCAAAAATCTGCCTGTCTCTGCCTCACAAGGGCTGGGATTAAAGGCATGTGCCACCACTGCCCGGCGACTCATCTATTTTTAACTTATCTGCTACTCTGCCAAAAGCCATTTTCTGCAATAAATTTTCTAGAACAGCTTTTACTGTTTTACTTTTCTTTCTGATCTCAGGAACTCTGAAGGTTTTAGAAGTGTGCATTCTATTTAAGGCTCTAGACATTTCAGGAGAGCTCAAGGCTGATATGAAGTTCACATAAAGAAAAAAAGAAAAGAAAAAAAGAAAAAACTTCCAGTGAAGAAAACTGCTGTAATTTTAGGGGACAGAGATGGGATATGCTAAAATGTATGTCCCTTTATGTGAAGAGTCACTAGTAGATTGCTTTCACTTATTTTCCCTCATATTAACTTGTCATAATTCAAAACATGGCCTGCTTCTGGGAGGAGTTAATGGTTTTGAGAGGCTGAGTTTTGCCAAGCCTCTGGTGATACACCCCTATCCTGGGGAATCTTTAGCAAGAAAGACTGAGCATTCTGCCAAGAGTTTGGACTAAAAGATTCAAGTAGCTCGCAACACGCTTCCCCGCCCTCTGAGGCAATGTTAATGAAGGACTTTTTAGAAATCTTGTAGAGTAGTTCCAGTGCTCCTTCCAGAGAAGGCAAGCCTGTGGGCAGGTGAGGTCCCATGCGGAGGAAACCACGTTTTTGTGAGCATCCTATACTCATAGTTCTTAGTCTCAAATGGGCACTTATATCTTGGGGGGGAGGGGATTTTAAAACAAAACAAAAGAAAAAGTAAACTAAAACCTACCCAATCCAAGCCCCTACAGGCACAGAAACCCAGTGAGTTTTCATTTTTCCACAGTCCCAACACAGCACAGAATCTAAACTTAATTACTTTAGCAGAGGATTTTTTTTTAATGTTGACTTTATCATTGGTGGTATAATATACTTATATATTTGTCTTAATCCTATTTGTTTATTTGTTTATTTTTCACTAGCACTCAATTCAGTTTTCTTCCACTTTCTTTTGGTGGAATATACTGTATATAATCATTTACTCTGTATTAACGTATTAGAAACCAGAAGATCTGGCGTTTTACATTCTATATTGTTGTGTCCTTAGAATCAAAACTTTTACCAGGGCCTTGAACAAGTTTCATATTCCTAGAAGGTAAATTAATTTATATTAAAAAAGATGTTCTATGAGACCTCATATTATTTAGAGAATTAGTTCACCTCTTCTGCCCCCTTGTGGTTCCCAAAGGCTGTTGCCCAACATAAGCTGAAATGAAGTTAGTCTTAGAATACATACCTAATAATTCTATGTTTGTATGTTTCAATATGAGTATATATATATATATATATATATATATATATATATATATATATATCAGTTGAGAAAATATTTCAGATTATAAATAGCTGCAAATCTTCTCTGAATGAAGATTTATATAATTCTTACATTTTAAGCATTCAGTGGTGCCAATACAACTTCCTCTATTCATAAATGTATTTTAGCTCCTAATAAGAAAAGAAAGGTGAGTAGACTTGAGTATAGCTTTTTGTCTTCCTCTTTTCTCTTTGTTTCTTTTACTTTTTTAGATTAGAATAACATCATTTCTCTTTTCTCTTTCCAAGCCCTTTCATATTTATACACCTTCCTTTATCTCTTTCAAATTCAGGGCTAATTTTTCATTAGTTGTTGTCCCAAATTGTGTGTGTGTGTGTGTGTGTGTGTGTCCCAAAATAAACCCTGCTCAATCTGTACAATGATACTTGTAAATATGTTTTCAAAGCTGACCTTTAGCTGACTCTTCCCTGGAGGAAGCTAATTCTATCCCCATCACCCCTCCTTAGTTACTTGTAGCTCTAGTACCTTCAGAAGCTACATGCCTATAGGCTCACTAACAAGGTTGCCTAGGCATGAACTGAACAGTCACAACTGTAGATACGACAACATAGAGGAAAGAGAGACCATAGAGCCTCAACGTTAATTATGTTCTCTAGAGTTTAAGACTTTTCCTTTAGTCTATTTACAGAAATCAGAATACTGAGACATTTCCAAGAATTGCCACATGGGGCAGGCTGGCAGGTGTCCTTTCCCAGGTGTCCTTTCTCAGGTGTCCTTTTGCATTTGTTTAATATACCATGGATGGTTTTAGAAAATATTTATGATTTTTCTGAGAAAAACAAGACCTGTCAACTGAGTTATTTATATCTCAGGGAGCAAGAGGCGAATTATACAGCCAGCATAGTGTATTATAATCGATACTGCAAGACAGATTTAAGCTCCAGCAGTCTCAGACCTGGCTAGCTTAATTTTTAAATAGTCATACTTATGGGTTGTAAAAACTGTACAGTGATAACTGCCTTGTGATGTGTTTTGATAATGAATAGCTAACTATGATGAGAGTCCTTTGATTTCTAAACTTTGACTGTTTAAACAGACAGTCTCTAAGCTACAATATCATTAGTCAATATTACCTTTGACTTAGTTTTTCTGATTCGTGTTTCATTTTACCTTCTTCCGTATATACTCTCCTCTTGTGAGTTACAGAATATGCTGTTAATATTTTCTTTTAAGTGGTACCATAGATTTTTCAGCCTTCTGAGTTTGGGTGGACTAAATGACTTCTTAAATGAGATAAATAAAATAATGAACACAAACATTATACGTAATTAGAGTGTCATCTCAATGTGAACAGAAGTTGCTGGGGTGGCGTGGGGGGCATATATCTACAGCTATATTAAAAATTCTACAAGTTTAACTGATTGGAACTACTGTGATTGTGGGGAGTTGGAGGGTTTCAGACACAGAGTCCAATTATCTTGAGATATCTTTAGCCTCTTAGTAGTGATTCACTTCCCACTTAACATGTTTCACCTAACATTCTGTGCTTGGCAGGTAAAGCAACTACAGTGTGTTAATGGATCAGTAGTGTCTACAAACCTAAGAGCAAAGAATTCCATTAGCTTACATTTGAGACCCATAATAGAGATTTCCCCTCATTTACTGTAACACAGTTTTAACATTGATTTATATTTCATTTTTTCCTATTACTATAAAACTGCTACTATTTTGGAACATGGAATTCCAGATAACCTGGATCCCTGTTCCCAGACCATGGCTACTCAGCTCCATAATAAAGCGTTTCTTATGCCCTGAAAGCTGAGAGTAGAGTTTTTGCATCAGCATTGAGCCATGTCAGAAGATTCACTATAGCAATAGTCTTTTTTCTTTAAAATCTTTATTGAAAATAGAATCTTCTCTCATACATTATATCCCAACCAACAGGCTATCCTCCTTCCACTCCTCCTTGCTTCTCTCTGATCCCCCTCCTTGCACCAAATCCACTCAATCTGTTTCCTCTTCAGAAAGAGCCAAACAGAACAAAACAAGATACAAGACCAGGCAAAAGCCATCACACCAAGCCTAGACAAAGCAACCCAACCCAACTCTTGGGAAAAGAGTCCCAAGAGTTAGAGACTTAGGTCTCCCACAGAGCCACTGAACTAACAGCATATATATGTATATATATATCAGGTGGTACGTGGCTTCAAAATCAAAAGCCAAGGGAAACCAAAGGATACAAACTATGCGATGTGCACCTGCAGGTACACCCAGAACCCATCTAAACACCCAGACACCATTTTCTTTCATCTCAGGAAAAGCTTCAGCCTATAAATCTTTGGTTATCCCAAACAATTTAATTATCCTATCAACTGTTGGAACTCAGTTTTCACATCTATAATATAACAGTGAAAGACCTGGTGAATTACTTAGTAACAGGTGTTGTTCTCTTTTATGACGACAGTTCCCACACTTAAGTGTCTGTATAACTTGCTTTCATAATTGTGATCTTCTAAAGATACATCTGAATTGGGGATGGTTTGGATGAGTACCTTATAAGTGCTGCACTGACCTTGTAGACATTTTGAGTTCTAACAAGGAGTTTCTTAATACTCATTTCTGGTACTTTGTGGTCCTCAAAGGTATTTTGGTAGCCCACTGCTTCAAAATTGAGAAACCTTCTTCAAATTACTTTCAGCATTTGCTATTTATTTCACATTATTTTCCCTTGGTAAGTTAGAGTTACCAGAAGAATGCACCATATTGTACAACAGAAACAATTTTATCCTCTGTGTTTTGAGCTATTAGCAATTATAGCCATTCAAAAAATAAAATGAGCCAAGTAAGATGAGACTCAAAATGCATATAGTGAAACGGCAGCCATGTTGGTAGAGAAAATATCAAACTCCAGAAACCCATGCGATGCTGGAATTTGTAGCTGATGACAATTTATAGTGCTCCAGGAAGAGAAAAAGCAGAATGTAAAAAAATAGCAAGCTCTCATGACTTTCAAGGTGTCAAACATGGAATGTTAACAATAAATATTAAGGAAATAGACTTAATGAGAACAAAAGGTCCTTTAAGTATTACTTAGAAGGGAGACCAAAATAATCAAGGGAAGTACAGGATAGGAGGGACTTGGGAGGAAGAGAAGAGGGGGCAGGGAAAAGAGGGAATTCACAGACCTCATGAAGCCTAAGAAGAAGGAAGACTAAAATGTGGATGCTTCAGTGCTTCTTAGAATGGTAAAAAAATACTCACAGGAGGAAATATGGAGACAAAGTGTGGAGCAGAGACTGAAGGAAAGGCCAACCAGAGACTGCCGGACCTGGGCATCCATCCTATATACAGTCACCATACCCAGTCGCTTTTGTGGATGCCAAGAAGTGCTTGCTAACAGAAGCCTGATATAGCTGTCTCCTGAGAGGTTCTGCCAGAGTCTGACAAATACAAAGGCATATGCTCACAGCCAACCATTGGACTGAGTGGGGGTTCCCCATGGAGAAGTTGGAGAAGAGAATGAAGGAGCTGAGGGGGGTTGCAGCCCTATGAAGGGAGTAACAGTGTCAACCGACCAAACCCCCTAGAGCTCCTGGGGTCTGGACCACCAACCAAAGAATACTTATGGAGGGACCATGGCTCCGGCCTCATTTGTGGCAGAGGATGGCCTTGTTGGACATCAGTGGGAGGAGAGGCTCTTGGGCTGGAGGGTGTTTGATACCCCAGTATAGGGGACTTCAAGGAAGGGAAGACAAGAGGGAGTGGGTAGGTGGGGCAGCACCCTCATGTAGGCAGGGGGAAGGAGGATAGGAGGATAGGGCTTCTGAAGGGGAGACCTGGAAAGGGGAAAACATTTGAAATGTAAATAAAGAAAATAGCCAATAAAAAAATCTGGCAGAAGATTTGGGAAAACAGAAACATGAAAAAATCTTGGTGCAAGACTTATTTCTAAGTATGAGCCAGTTGCAAAAAAGCTGTGAAAAGACAATCACAAAACGGTGGGGTAGGGAAAGATGGAAGAATACTGTATGGGAACAGATCAAGGGGATGTACAGTGGGGTCAGGAAATTGAACAGTGGTGTGTAGCAATGGGGGATGACGGAGAGCTGCGGGAAGCAACCAGAGAGTCCCAGATGCCAGAAAAGCAAGACCCTCCCAGGACCCTCATAGGGATGACATTAACTGAAAAACCCCACAAAGGGGAGGGAGAACCTGTTAAGACCATATCCAGAGGTTAGGCAAGGCTCCTGGTTGAGGGATGGGACCCCCCCTACCCATCTCCAAAATTTTAACCTAGAATTGCTCCCATCTAAAGGAAATACAGGGGAAAAGAGTGGAGCAGAGTCTGAAGGAAAAGCCACCCAGAGACTGCCCCACTTGGGGATCCATCTCACATACCAGTACCAAACCCAGACACTATTGCTGAGGACAAGAAGTGCTTGCTGATGGGAGCCTGAGACTGCTGTCTCCTGAGAGGCTCTGCCAGATCCTGACCAATACAGATATAGATGCTCACAGCCAATCATCGGACTGAGCACAGGGACCCCAATGGAAGAGTTAGGGGAAGGACTGAAGGAGCTTAAGGGGCCTTATCTGGCATCAATGGGTGGGGAAACCCTTGGTCCTGTGAAGGCCTGATGCCCCAGTGTAGAAGAATGGTAGGGCAGTGAGGCAGGAGCAGGTGGGTGGGTGGGTGGGTGGGGGAGCACCCTCATAGAAGCAGGGTAAGGGGGAATAGGATAGGGTGTTTGAGAGGGAAAACTGGGAAAGGGGATAACACTTGAAATGTAAATCAATAAAATATCCAATTTAAAATATTTATTAAAATTAAAGAAAACTTCAAAAAAAAATAAAGTTGATGTCGAGACGAAGAAACAAATCAATTAAGTGAACTGGATGCTGATAAATACAACTAATCCAAACTCGGGTTTTTGACCTCCCAGATTTAAAATAAATACTCTGTGAAGGTTGCACTGGTCAGACAAAATCACACAGAAGGCCAGGAACACAAAGAAGATGACTGAACTGCTAAGTGTGTGTACCAGATGGATTACTTTTAGAATCATCTACCAACTTTATAAAGAAGTTAAAATTTGGCTTCCACTCACAAGTAATTCAAAATCTACAAAATTTGTCAATGTCACAACGGAACAGAATTTTAAAAATTATTGAATGTAATATATCCATGGTTTTCTGAAGATAATATCATTAGTTATAAAGGAATTTAATTGCTCTTCCAGTATTACTTTCTTGATATGATTTTCATTTTATTTGATCTGACATTATCAAAATAAAAATTCTCACCTACTAAGCATTTTATTATAAAATATCCCACAATGTTGCAATGACCTTATTTTTTATTAGTATATGTTTTATTTCTGCACATGATAAATGTGATATACTTACAACTAATATTGAAATTATTACTTAAATTTAAAAACAAACGTAATTGTTTTATACATGTATTTTGAGCCATGAAAGACTATTTTCTTACTCTATCTATTTGTTTATTATTAAACACTTTAAAATAATACAAAAATACAGATGAAAATAAATATGTCCCTTTCACTTAGATCTACCTCTTCCTTTCTAAGACATAACAGGAAATCACCACCTTGAGTAACCCTGACACAGAGATTCAACTGGCCCAGAGAACAAATGAGGGGGCCTCCTTCTTTATATGATGTTCACGTAAATATATGAATTGCAAACATTATTCTCTTTACTTTCTACTATAAAAGATGGAAAGCAACAGCTGGTGGTGCCTTTCTGAAGCCTTCAATCACAGACATGATTGCCTAACAGCAACTTAGAGACAACAGTACTCCATAAACTCAGGGGAAGTCATAAGGAGAGAAGAGACCCATCTCATCCATCCTGAGATTTGTGGAAACACACACACACTATCTCACACACCACACACTCTTTATCCATTGATTTGTGTGTATCTTTATCCACATATTTGAAGTGTGCGATTTTTTGACACAACTGCCTACCAGGAAACCACGGCAAGCTGAAGATAATGAAAATATGCCACACCTTGGACCATTTCCTTTTATATCATTTTTATTGTGTGTTTACTGTACAACATGATAGGTTTTACAATGCCATTTTCATTTACGTTTACCAGGTACTTTGACTCCATTTAGCTGTCATTAGCCTCTGCTGTCTTTCTTCTGCCTCTCACCAGTCCCTTTCCTGTTTGTAATGAATTCATTTCCAATTTTCATGGTGTGTTTGTGTGGGTTTGCGTGTGTGTGTGTGTGTGTGTGTGTGTGTGTATTCATGTGCATCTGCATTTTAAGTTCCACATATGAGATAAAATATGGTGTTTGTCTTTGTGAGACTGGGTTGTTTTGTTTAACATGATGATCCACAGTTGCATATATTTTCCTATAAATCACCTCCACCACCACCACCAACAACAACAACGACCACAAAAACAACACCAATACCACCACTAACAACAAAATATCAAGAAGAAACAATTGCTGGTCATCTCTCAGCATCAACAGTCTCAATTCTCCAATTAAAAGGCACAAACAGAATGAATGCCAAAACAGAATTTATCCTTCTGCTGAACAGCCCCTCAAAACCCCACACACTTCAACATCAAGAAGAGACATCACTTAAAGGGTTAATGGGTTAAAAAAAGATATTCCAAGCAAAGAGAGCTAAAAAACCAGCTGCTGTAGCCATTTTAATATCTCAGGAAAATGGATTTCAAAGCAAAATCAATTAGAAGAGATAGGAAAGAACATCCCATACTCATTAAAAATTCACCAAGAGGACATTGCAATTATTAATATCTATACCCTGAAACAAGAGCACACATATTTGAAAAAGAAACACTTGTACAGCATAAAACACATTTTGACCTACATAAGCTGATAGCGGGAGAACTTGATACCACTATCTCACCAATAGATAGATTTTCTAGACAAAATTAAACAGAGAATTGCTAGATCTAACTGAAGTCATAAGTCAAATGGACCTAACAGATATTTATGGAATATTTTACCCAAAAATAAACGATTATACCTTCCTCTCAGAACCTCAAGGAACTTTCTCCAAAACTGCCCACATCCTCAGACACAAAGCTAGTCTCAACAGGTAAGAGAAAGTCAAAATAGCACCTTACATCCTGTCTGATCCCAACTGGAATACTTTCAATCCTGTCAGGACCTTTATGTGAACATGAGTGACTCAAAGGTAAGTGCATAGCTAAAGAGTATCACCCTAATGTGAGTGAAAGAAAAAGAAGATTTCATCACTGAAGCATCCCACCCTAATATGAGTGATAGTTCAAGAAGACTGTATCACTGAAGAAATCTAATACTTATCTGAAAGGAGAAAACCTCAATTAAGAAAATGCATCTATAATATTCCACTGTAAAGCATTTTATTAATTAGTGATTGATGGGGAGTGTCCATTTTGGGTGGTTCAGTGCCTGGGCTAGTGGTCCTAGGTTCTGTAAGAAAGCTGGCAGAGGAAGCTAAGGAGAACAAGCCAGTAAGCAACACCCCTCTGTGGCCTCTGCATCAGCTCCCACTTGCAGTTTCTAGCCCTGTTTGAGTTCCTTTCTTGGCTTAATTCAGGGATTAAACTATAATGTAGAAACATGTAAGCCAAGTAACCCTTTCCTACCCAGCTTGCTTTTGGTCATAGAAGTCATAAGAGACCCATAAGACCAGATGTATCTGGAAGAAAGGTGTGCTGTAGAAATTTATATCAATTTTTTTTGTGATCAATCTTCTCTCCTTTCCTTTTATGGGAGCTTTAAAAGTTTTATTACCATCACCACATACTTACTTAATACTGTCTTATTTTTCTTACTTTATTGACTATGCTTGTTTAAAGTTGACATAAAACTTGTAAAGACAGATTGTATTTGCTTCATATTTTCTTTCCAAGACTGTTTGTTCTACAAGATGATTTAGTGAAGATAACACATCAATGATTATGAAATGCAGTGCTTGTGGAGACAAACTACCCCATGAGCATACACTTTTCTAGGTAAAAATATTTTTCAGATGCCAATTAATCCTAAAAAACATTGGAAGATATAAAGTAATATTTGAACATTATACATCTATAAGGGCTCCAGGGTAGTAACTGAGAGCTTTGATATATAATTAAATAAAATATTTTAATATAGTGACATTTTGAAACATGTTTAATACTCCCCAAGTATAATAGGAAATAATAGCAGATATGGCTTAAGCACATCATGAACTTATTTATCAGTTAACAAATGTATATGGATGCCAGTGGAATTCTATTATTCAAGTTGTGGGAGATGCTGAATAATATGCTATGATCTATTACAAAAAGGTTAGTGTTAGTCACAATTATTTATAAGTACATTGCCAGTCACATATAAGCATCTTAAAATGTATGTCAATTGTTCACACATTTGATCAAGTAATGCTACTGTTTGTCCTACTTAGAACTCAGATTTGCAGGGCAAGAAGAACCCTTGTTATCCTTGGAATGAGAACCTCACTAAGTTGTAAACTGTGGGAGTTTAAAGATATAAAGGGTCAAAGAGCCAAGTTCCACAGGACATGGAGGCATAGCAACTGTGGAGCATAAACAAATAAACATTTCCAAAATTGAGGTGAAAATGCAAGGTAATTTTATGTGTTCAAACCATTTTTGTAAATTTCAGTGATTGCTGAATGAGTCTTAACAATGTGAATTTTATTATTGTGAAAAATAGTAAAGATTGCTCCAATATATTACTGCTTGTTAAGTGGCATGTTGAATGCTTTTTATTGGGGAGATCATTAAGAGTTACAAGTTTTGGCCTGTAACATTATATCTCTGGGAATTTTTAAATCTCAAAGGAAATATGCAAGTCCAGATGGATACTTTATAATTAACACTGTGTGATAAACTCAATTGCAGAATTTGGAAGGCTTTATATCCATGGGTTCCCACATCAGCCTTGACCTCTGGTATGTAAAAAATGTCAGTGAGCTTTTTGTATACTCAAAGAGACATGACTTTAGAAAAATGAAAAACATCTTCTTTGAAATATCTATCTCCTTTATCATATACCTGAAAGTACTGATGTTTTAAAACTGAGGGTTAACTATGATGCTTTTGTCAGGACATTAAATGGTGTTATGGCATCTGGTGCATGCACTTTACAATTTTAATTGTAAGTTTGGGCTTGACTTTGAGCAAAATAGAACCCCCCAAGACATTTATTTCCTATTTTCATTTAAGTTTATCTTCAAGTACAGAAAATTTCTAAGAATAGGTTTAATTTTGCCCTTCATTTTAAAGAGTATCGATTCTTTAATCTAGCATACCATTCCTAAGTTATAACTGAAGTGGAAATTTCTGGTTTCTATGGATACTTAGTTGTGTCATGTGATGGTTCTTTTTTTTTTTTAAACTGCCTTATGAGAAGATATTTTTGCTGAAGCAGACGCATAGAAGGATGCTTTGCTGAGAGCAGACATGTGGTGTTTTTCTGGAGGCAGTCTGGAAAAAGAGCATGTGATGTTTTGCTAGAGCAGATGCTTGAGAGAATATGTGATGTTTGGAAAGGATGTAAGTATATCCCAATGGACAGTGGATGATGTTGGATGGTATTAATATGCCATGCCACTCTTTGCTGGTCATCATTGGGCTTTGATGATGCTGGTTTTTGCTGACGATGCTAGGTGCTACTGGTATACCTTCACATTCTTTGTCATCACTTGTTGTGACTGCATAGAGAGAAACACCCCAAAAAAATCCTGGTAGTTTTCTGACAGCTTCTTGCTGCTTCCTCCAACTTGGGCTGATTGACAGAGCCTCATAGGTTTTTCTGGATTGACCTGCCTTTGCTGATTAGTGAATGGTGTTTGCAAGTGGATCAATCCACCACTGCTAATTCATGTGAACTGAACTGCTGATATCTTGACAAGGCAGGTTGGATTTACTCCAAAGAAGTATTTCTAAACAGGTCCACATCCTCCTTTGTTATATTAATCTTTCCTTTCTACTACCTCTGGTGGGTAGTAGTCAGGAAGTAATGTTAAAGCATTTAAGAACCCTTATTAAAAATAGGTTTTGAAAAACCTGAGCCTACAGATACATCTACAACAAAACTCCTGCACCTATGCCCTAAGGATCATTGTGGAAAGGGGAACAGAAAGATTTCAAGGGCCAAGAACCAGAGTCATTTTGTGAGATTGTGTTTCTAGAAATGCCAGGTGTTGCACCCATAAAGTCTCACCAACATGACTGACTAAACATGACCTGAACAAGGATGACCACTTTTATTTTTCAGATATAATTTTTGTCTCAGAGGCTTATTGCTGATTGATTTCACCCTTTCTAGTTCTTTTTTTAAATTTTTTTGTTTTTTGTTTTTTTTTTTCGAGACAGGGTTTATCTGTATAGCCCTGGCTGTCCTGGAACTCACTTTGTAGACCAGGCTGGCCTCGAACTGAGAAATCCACCTGCCTCTGCCTCCTGAGTGCTAGGATTAAAGGCGTGCGCCACCATGCTCGGCCACCCTTTCTAGTTCTTTCTGAACTCTTCTGGCTGGTTCAACTCAGTTGGTCTGGCCCAAACTCCTCTCCAACCTGACTGATTCAATCTGGCTTCACTTGACTTCTCACTGAATTGTTCATCTTGGCCTCAAACTAACTCTGATAATTTGTACTAATCTTCTGGGTTCTTCTTGTACTCCCTCTTATTCTCTGGCTTCAACTGTCCTTGCACAAACTCATGAGGTCAGCTCTACTATAATACACTCATTGCATTGACTCCCAACTCAAATCCACCCTTCTGAACTCCACTCTGAACCACACAAAACACAACTCTACTCAACAGAACTGACTAAACCCTCTCTCTCTCTCTCTCTCTCTCTCTCTCTCTCTCTCTCTCTCTCTCTCTCTCTCTCTCTCTCTTTCTCTGCTGTCCTTAATTAGCTTTTCTCCTGAGAGTTGGGCATATCTTATTTCTGGCTCATTCTGTCAAATCTTTCTCTGATTTGTCACTTTGTCTGCCCCTCAATTAGTGTCAGTTTGGGGGAGTAAAGTTATATAATAAAGGATTCCAGCCGAAGAGATTAAAGGTATATTTCAAGGGCACTTGTGAATTCTAGCCAGATCACACAGATCTGGAAGGTCTTTGGATTTGATCAGAGCAGGCATGCTGCTGGATTAAATTTCCTCTAAAAACAACAATAGATGTGCTAATGTAGACAGGGGAAGGAGGCCTCAAACTGACAAAGAACTACATGTAACAAAAGGATGCTGAAAGTAGGAGAACATCTCAGTAAAGAGCACACCAATTAGATTTTAGTATCAAATGATCAGCTCTGAAAACATATATAGATATAGATATATTGATATATATTGTGCAGGGAGTAGTAATTTAGTTAAGAATTTACAAGCTTACACACACACACACACACACACACACACACATGATTACATACATGTATATAGCAGCAATTTTTTTAAATGCCATAAATTCAAAAAAGCAAAAGATTATGTAGGAGGGTTTAAATGAATGAAAGAGAAGGAAGAAATGGTGTTATTGTATTATAATCTCAAAAAATACAGAATAAAATAAGTGAAACATGTTTGACTCTTGGCTCTAATAAGGCCTCCTGAACTAAGTGTGTGTGTGTGTGTGATAGGATTCCTTGAACAGACTGGAGCAAAGAATAATTCTATAGATATAACTTCTCTCCTAGATATATATCATTATAACCATGAAAATGCAACACCTTTTTATTTCCTAGTTGGTAGTAGCATTCCTGTGAGAAAGGCATCTCCTGTCCTTGAGTATGAAGTATGCTTAGGATAATGGGATACATGACAGTCCTAGAGCATGCATGTTTCCTATCAGTATTATTTGCTTTTAACTTATTTCAGAGAAAGAAACTAGTGTGCTCTCACCAAAGGAATTTTCCAGTAATCATTTCTGTAAATATTTCATTACTGTCATCTTAGCTTGGGTTTTATGGCTGTGAAAAGATACCATAATCACATCAAGTCTTATAAATGAAACCATTTAATTGGGGCTGGCTTACAATTTAAGAAGTTTTGTCCATTATCTTCATGGTAGGGAGCATTGCAGTGTACCGGTAGACATGGTGCTGAAGGAGCCAAGAGCTCTACGTCTTAGTCTCAGGCAGCATAAGGAAAGTGTATGCCACACTGGGTAGAACATGAGCATAGGAGAACTCAAAACCCACCCCCACTGTGACACACTTCTTCCAACAAGTCCACACCTCCTAATAGTGCCACTCCCTTTGGGCCAAGCACTCAAACACATGAAACTAGAGGAACTATATCTATTTAAACCACCATACCACCCACTTTCAAGAAATATTTGTCTCATGATTCTAAGGTGCAAGTTAGGCAAGGGTATAGGAGAAGGCATGATGATGGTTTTGCATATCTTTTAATGTTAGGTCCTCCTATGTAGACAAAGCAAAGTATCTTTTCAAGTCAATTTTGTGTCTCCTAAAATATCTAGTTTCTGACAGAATAGATTTCATATGCACAGCGATTTAAAATATAGTGGATTCCTGTGTGTGTTACTTATGTCTTCAATCATGTATGTGTATTCATGGCACATTTCTATTAGCTGTATGTATTTGTATCATATAAGGCCATATCAGTGACATTTAGTCTCAAGTACAATTACTTATAGCATGGTGTGTTGGTAAACAATACCATGACTCTGGAAGTATGGCATGGAAGTATGAAGGAATTAAAGCATCCATACATGGTTTTACTGCCATTAGATTTCTTTATGCCAGACAAGAAGATACTGAAGCTGATGTTTCTGAAATAACAATGGGTACAGAAAAGAAACCTGAAGAATCTCGATGAAACCAGTGTCTACCAAAGGAACGAGAAACCTTCTCTGTGTACCTACTATAATAACATAAAGTTTTTAGGAAGTACCACTTCAGTTATATCAGATACCACAAAAATTCCTGGTCCAGCACTACACACAGCAAAGAATGGCTAAGGATAGAGAAAGATACCTGACAATAGTGAGATACCCCAGGATCCTAAGCAGTTTGGTGTCATAGACACTTAACAGGAGCAAGCACCTCCTTGGCTCTCTGCTGGAGTACCATCACAGGAAACCTACAATATAGAGACTGGAGACCTTTACCACTATGCAGTGATAATGGGATGTTCTCCATCACAGTGTCAGCCTATGCCCTGCAAGGGCAGCAGAAATGATCCAGAATGAGTGAGAACATATACAGTACATATGTGAAAAAAATCTAACATGTAAAGTAACCTTAGTAGTTAAAATAACTCATAAAATTGTCTTGAGTTTTAAAAAGTCATGAATACATGTAATAAGAGAATGAGTCTTCAATAATTTAATAAATCTTAATATTCATGTTAAGTTGCACAACCTTAATCCCTACAAACAAGAGACTGAGATAGTAAACAGGGAGTTCAAAGCCAACCCATATTACATACTAGAAAATGTCTGAGATAGTCAAGCTATAACATGAGCAAATACAGGGACAGCCATTTCACTAATCAAAGACATCTGGAAAGAAACTAAGTATATAAGATGTGTTTGGCTAAATATCTTTCCAAACAGTTGAAAATAAGATTAGAAAATAACTAGATGCTGGTGAGCATTTAGAAGAACATGGAGAATCACACACTTTGGTGGGAAAAAAAATGAAGCAATACTACTATACACAGTTCCTACAACATTGAACATGCTGTGTCAGACAACCCTCAAAGATCACACTCAGGTATTTATCTCAGAGAAGTAAAAGCTTATATTTACTGAGAAACCTATGTGTGGGTGTTTAGAGCAACTTTACTGTGTTTGTTGTTGTTGCTGTTGTTGTTTTTTGTTTTGTTTTTTTGTTTTTTGTTTGTTTTTGTTTTTACTTTAGCCAGTGATTCCCTGATCACACTGGAATGATTCACATATAAACAGAATTTCTCCTTTAGAGCAGCACATAGCCTCCTCTGCTTAAGAACAAGTCCAGCACTCTTTTATTCTGTACCAAAAATTCTGTTAGTGTGTTCATCAATTTTACTAAGTGGGCTATGTTTCTTTCAGTTCTATAATGTCCTCATCTATGGCTGTTTTGAAGTTGTCATAGCTGGCTAGCACAGATATGTCAGTGTCTTCTCCCAACAACCCCTGTCCAAGCCCCATCATGACTGCCAAATTAATTGTAAGGGGCTCTCTTTTATGTTTCCTAAGCTCATAGTCCTTACCAAACATTATTCTTGTTACCTCCTCATTAGCATGATAGATGATTCTCGGTACCAGCCTCTTTTATTCAATGTATATTGTGTGTGTGTGTGTGTATATATATATATATGTATATATATACATATTCCTCAGAAATGAAAAGAAAGTAAGAAAAAGAAATTAACTAGCACAAGTAACAACAGAGCTGTATCCCCAGAGAATCACAAGTCATAGAAGACTGCATTTCTACTTATAATTCATGGTTATTACAGAAATGAATATTATATTACAAATATTTGCGGATAAGGGAAACTGAGGCATGGCCAGAATATAAAAGGCCAGCATGCTGCTCCCTGTAATGCCAAATGTGCTGTGTTCTAAGAAAGACTATCACAGAGGATAATACCTTCCAGCTTTGTAGGGTTGGACCAGAGGGAGAGTAAAGAACACCTGTGATTTCTCTCAGTTGTTTCAAATAACTTCACATGACACTATAGGTATCATCAATAAAGTATTTAATATTAGAATATGACCAGAACACACACAAAAAGCAAATATATATATATGAAACACACTTGTGAGCAATGTTCATAATGTTTGCTGTTGAGATCTGAGTAGAAACTTGTTGGCTGATTAATCGTTTCTTTGTACTTACATTTCCTTCATGCCAAAATTTGTTTACCTTTTATGTTTATTCTCAATCTAGTGGTAGATGTTACATACTGGTTTGATTATTAAAAACAATACATGAGTTCTATTACTTCAGAATCAAAATCCTAAGATTTTATAAAGAATGTAAGACTTTGTCCTAAAGGAACACCAATAAGCAAGCTTTACAGGCATAACACCAAGTGTTATTAAATTCTTTAAAACACGGCATGCAAACCATAGTCAATAAAATTATATAAATTCTGGAAAAATCTTTCCCATCTGTATTGATAAAACATAACTGTTATAAAAATAAATAAAGAATACTGTGTTAATTAAATAATTAAAATACACTGACACTGTTATGGGAAAATAAGCCATATACTTTGAAATTTACATATTTAGCTGAATGTATTATTTATTAGTTGTTAGTGACCTGCTTGCTCTTCTCATTTTCCATTGGACTAGGGCACAAACCCAGCCTCCATACATACTCTGCATCAGCATGGCCCTGTGATGTTCTCATTTCTAAGTGTATTTATTACTTCTCTGTTCCTTTCCATGATCTATTCCCTCCATTGATTCTATCATTAATTCATAGAAGTGGTGGAAAGTGTTAGAACATTCTCTCCCACCTTCCCTTTTCTATGAATCATCTGATAGGATGGGTTCCTGCCCTTCTTTATGTGCATGACTCTCCTCACCATTAGATAAAAAAAAAGGAAGCTTATGTAACCAACAAGAAATAGCACAGTTTCTTCATCAGTCCCAAATCCAGACACCACAAGAATAACTGTATGTAGCATTGTAAGTTATCCTACAGCAATGTCCTGGATACCGCTAAATTGTGTCCCTATAAGCCTAAAGTAAAGGTTATACTAAACACAATAACCAGTCATTCATTATTTAGACCATATATTTTGTGAAATTTTAAAGAAAAATTACATGACAAACCCACAAAAGCCACAGTATTCAAACTCACCAGTTGTGAAAATTAAAAATAAAGTTGTTGTTCTCATCCTCCTCCCTCTCCCCTTCCTCCTCCTCCTTGTTATGACAGTTTTATAGAAAATGTTCCATTCAATTCCGTTCACATTGAGAGGGTTGTATTTAATTGATAGGGATCTCTGGAGCATTAAACTGAGGAAAATTCTGGCACAGTAGGCCAACCAGGAGCTAGACAAGTTGTGATGAGCATGGAACCAAGTGTAGAGAAAGAGAGTCTGTATATCTCTTGTTTGCCATATGTAACTCTGCCCAAATTTGCTTCATACACACAACAACTAAAGCTCAAGCGATGATGTTAGTTTTTCAAAGTCAAATATGAGATAATATTTAATTTAGCAAGTCAAAAAATGTCATATAATCTAGTGGAGATTACAAGAATGACAGCCATTTGATAGAGTATTGTATAAACTCAATACTTTTACCTTATTTTATCACAGTTACCATGTTATAGACTAGCTAAAGTGATGTAGATGGGATGAAAAAGGAAACTTCACACTTAACAAGAGCATTGACAATTTGGAAAAAAAAAACAATCCTTAAGTAGAAGAAGACAAGAAAAGTCCTTGGGGGTAACACAAAAGAAAATACTTGAAGTCAGGCTTTGCGTGTAAGGGGAAACTTGCTGTATGTCCTTCTGTACCTAAGTTACACCATTTGGTTTAATTGTTTTCTTTGAAGTTCAATTTTTCTGTATAGCTTAGAAATATATCAATGTGCATAGGTGTGATATGTTCTTATTCACTCATTTGATTAGCGGGCACATAGGTTGCTTTTCTTCTCTGGAGTTCACAAGCCACAAGTTGGAACATACTGTGGTTGCTTTATACAGAGGACACCCTGTCAAACTTCCTTCTGAATATGTTTACATACATCCATTTTTGCTAGTGTTAGCCTTGGTGAAAGAAGTTTTTTTTTTTTTTTTTACATTGGGCAGTGGTTAATGCAAAGTTTCATAACTGAACAAAGTCCTGAAGAAAAATTACTGTGAGTGCTCAGCTGTAAATGAGATACCTATATTAACCCCCTTGCTAAGCCTCAGGGAGTATCCTAGGAGACTAAGTAGAAATTATATAAGGAGAGAAGGAAGAGAGGAAGGGTATTGTGAAACACTGCCTGTGGACATGGCATGGTGCCGCCTGTGGACATGACATGGCGCTGCCTGTGGACATGGCATGGCTGTTGAACTCACAAACACAGCAGCCGTAATCACCACATATGATCGAGACAGGTAGAATTCCATGTGGATGTAGAAGCTTATGAAACCTCACACCCAGCTGACTGGTAGTTGTTAGTCACTGGGAGAGGGATAGTCATTGGTTTTGTAGCATGTAGCCACTATAGGTTGTCCATATTCTGATTCATGACTCCACGTTTATGCACACACAGATAACACTAATTAGGTGTAGTGTGAGAGAGAAAATACATGCTAGATATTAGAAGGAGATCCATGGGAGGGTTCCATTGGGGGGAATGGGGGAATCCATTATCATAGTACATGGTAAACATACATGAAATTCTCAAGAAATAGAAAACAATTTCCTTGAAGTTGGGTTTTGTGCCATGTGTCCTCTTTATTTGCCATGACTTGACCGTGATAGATGCATGGGATTTGTCTTTGAGTTAAGTAGTTTAAAAGAAAGTACACCTTAAGCAACAAGTTTTTGTGTCTTACTTAGAGAAGAAATGGATTTGGGGGCTCAGATTGAATTAGGAACAGACTGCATTTCACGGTAATGTAAACTCGTCTAGTAGTGCTGGTTTGGTGTCTGGAAACTGAAAGGGTATTAGTCACAAGCCACATGACCTTCTACTCTATTCCCTGTGTTGTGTTAGAGGAACCTCCTTGGAGTCCTTTGTGTCCTTAGCTAGATTCAATCCTTTTGTGGTTGCTGTGAATATTTCCCCTTAAGGATTTAAGACATTTTTTTTTTTTTTTTTTTTGGTATGAATGATTGTCCTCCCATTTTTCTGGCTTGTGATTCAGTAAAAATTAGTGTGACCCTGGGGCCAGCTGCTTGTCCACACAGACTGTTTTTGTAATGAAAGAATGTATCTTGTAAGCATGCCCAGAGGCCCTGCTAATAGGGCCTTCCCATAAACACTTCAGTGCTTTATCTTGGACTCTAGTTTATGTAAAGTGTTCTGTTTTGTAGATGGGAAATCTAATCCTTAATTTTGATAAATAATAAATCTTGTAAACCATTGCTAACCTTAATATATTCTAGATTTTATTTTATATGAGAAAAATCACATGAAATTGCCATATGCATGGTAAAAAGTATTCAATGGTACTAATTATACAATTTGACCTAGCAGGTTCTTCTTTTCTATGAGAGGCAAATAAAGCCAAATCATGTTGAAGAGAAAAGGCACGAAATTCTGACTCAGTCCTTAATCAGTTGTGCAAGGTGTGCAATGTATGTAAGTTTTGTTGAGTTTGTAAGTTTCTTTAGCTGAAAATTAAGGCACTGACAGTTTGCTCTGAATCACATTCATGTAACTGCTTGTACGTAGAGTGAAGTCCCTAAGGACCACAGTAGACCCGGGGAAGTATTGCGATGCATTGAACTGCCATTTCCACTCTCTCCTCTCTGTTTTTCTCTTGAGTTTTCCTGCTGAGTGGATCTGATTTTTCCACAAACTTCTCTTGCACACCCTGCTCATTGGACTTTCAAATATTATTTTACGTTGGAGTGTGAATGTCAGGAACTTTATGGAGTAGAGTCACTGGCCCCTTCTGAACAAGGAAATCAGCTTAGGCAAGTTTGTTTCACAGATCACACAGCTAGTAAAATGCAAATTCAAGACAAGGATTCAATGACCTTTTTTTTTTTTTTTTTTTTTTTTTAACCTTGCTGCTTTTTGTAAGGTTATTTTACTTTGTGTTCCTGTGCAAAAACTAACAGCATTAAATCAAAGAACTCATACAGAAAGAAGTTTAATTTATTGAAAATGTCTGTAATAATTAATCTTTAGCAAGCAAGTATGACATATTAAATTAGTCAACAGCTTGTTATTACTTATCCCCAGTGTATAGTATAATACACAGACTTCTATGTAGATATATGTATTTCCTGGGATTTTCACAAGTATTCCTAATTTAGAGTTAAGAGAATTGAAAATTTGATGAGATTCAATGTGTTACATTGTTTCTATAAAGAAAGAAAACAAAACTCAGAAGCTTTGCCCACTGAAATATTATAGGCTGAACGGAAATCATTTCCTGAGAGATGTGGGCTCTCCCTGGCATTAAGTGACAACATAATTTACAAATCCAATACAAGGGAAATATTTGGCCCCTTGTTATTAAGTCAATGCAAATTTAGAACAAGAATGTGACCATAGTGTGTTTAATCAAGAGTGCAGAACTTATATTTGGGCCTGTAAGGTGGCCTGGAAGTGTGATAGTGACACTCATCCTGCTGGACAGATTCTCGGTTCCTGTGCTCTGTAACCCTGAATAAGGTGCCCATGGTATGAAAAGAACAGCAGTCTATTTACTGTATCTTCCCTGGTGCCAGTGGAGGGGTCCTGGGGAAGTGGGGCTCTTGGCAAGAAGTCCAAACTATCAGGTTGCAGTCCTGTGGGGAAAAAAAGAGAAGCGCAGACCACATTTTTGGCCATCGGGAAGTAGAGACAAGAAAGAGGAAGCTCTGGGAAACTCCAGGCACCCACAAAGAGGGAATCACCACCCTGTGGTGCTCAGAACTTTCATTTTTACCTTGGAGAGGTCTATGAACCACAACTGGCTACTCTACTCTCCTTCTGAAGACTGTACCCCAAAGTGCTCTCTACCCTCTTTTCCTCTCCAAGTAGAAAATGCCTGTGATTGTATCTTAGACGCTACCATGTACATACATCCTCAGTGTAATCCCCACCCTTCGGGTCAACCAATCCAGACTTTTGCTTGAATTAAAAAACTGATGTAGCCTTGAGAAAAAGGCCAGGTTTGTTTCTTATCTGGAATAATCGGTCTTCTGGATGCTGTTCAGAGCACTGACTGGGGAAAGCCTACTACTATCTCTTGAGCTTGTCATCTAAGATAATGCCTCTCTCCTTAATCCCTAGCCAGCTGATGTACTTCTTTATGTTTCCTGAATTTAATCACAGAAAATAAAATGGATACTATCTAAAGTTCTAACAGCCTTTCAGCAGCACACTGACGGGCTCAAGTTCCGACTGCCTTCCAAGTACTCACGTTATAGTTCCCTCAGGATTTCTATGAAGCAGTTTAGTTATTGTATGCTTAGTATAGAAGTCACCAAAAAAAAAATATGCAAAACAATGAAAAATGAGTTCAACTATATATTAACCATAAAATGTTTGCTGTTCTCATTACCTAAACGTGCATACACAGTTCCATGCACATACACATGGGAAGATAGAAGGCTTCTGTGTTGTTTTGGGAGTGTATAAACTAAATTTAAATTAGCTTGTCCTCAAATGTCTTTGTTAAAACTACTTTCTACAAAATGACCGATCTGTTGTGTGCCTTGGCTTTTCAGGAGTTCCTCTGAATGGCTTGGAGGTTTTTCTGAATAAATTAACCCTGCCTTTTGAATTATTAATCTTGGCTGCATGGTATGCAAATTAGACTGCACTGGCCATGTCCAGCAACACAGCACTGGGTCAAAAGCTGTCTTCAGCTCCTGGCAGAGTTTTCTGTTGAGAGAGAAGCCGACCGCAGAATGGTAAGGGACACTGCAGCTCAAGTCTCTCAGTCACACCAAGGAAGACCAAGTTTTCTACTTAAGGCCTCCTTTGGAAGTATTCTGTGAGCTAAAGGCTGCCTGGGGAACTGTTCAGTAGATGTGAAGCAGTCAAAGGCAAGCATGTCTGAATTTCACATCTACTTCATGTGGCTCTAAATGCATTGATTTAATAGCCAAAAACTTAGTGTGTTTTGCTTTAAAGGGCTTATTGTATTTGATAATGTCTCAGCAGAAATAATTAGAATTATTTGAAAAAGTGAAATTATTTAGAGAAGGGGAAAATAATTTGCATCATGAAAAATAACTTGCCATGTAAATTAAAGAACTTATAGTAGAGTAAATTTTAAATCATTCCAAAATTTAAAATTTGCATTTATATTTGGCAAAATGTGATGATTTAAGAATAAGATTTACTAAAGGAACTGGTAAACTGCAGAGTGATTGTTATTCTACTTCCCAAACTGTATATTCTATTCTCTAACTTATTAATGAAAAATGCAACTTGATACATACTTCAATGTTTAATGTTTTGGTGTAATTTGTGGAATACATAAAAGTGAAGTAATGAATCAGTACCAAATACTTGTATTTGTATACATGCAAACACAGTTTATTTAAATTGTTTACTAATGAAAGTAACTTGTTGAAATATCTTCATACTTTTCAGTGGCAGTTAAAATTTTATTTTTTGTTAGGCTCTGTGCAATGGTCCAGGATATAGGAACAGAGTTTGTATTGGATTACCAGGTTATTCATTAATGTAATTTTTCTTAATTTCTGGTAAAAACATGAATTTTTTTATGTTTAGAGAACTAATTTTATAAGGAATTTTCATCATTCCAAATTAAGAATGAGTAGTAGCAATTTTCTCATGTGGGTGTATTCAGTTTATATGTAGCTTATTAATTCTAACAGACTCTGTGACTGTGGGCTAGAAGCTGATAATGATTTCCTTTTAGTTACTAATGTGTTTTGTAAAGAAAGTTCTCGTTAATGATTCACTTCAGTAAGCCACTGCATGTTGTCGCCATGTCAGTTGCCTATGAAGAGGACACTCCTGGAGAGTACAGGAGGGGCTAGTGATGGTTCAGAGGGCATGCCCCCCTTGAATTGAGAGTTCTGCCCAAAGGAACACACCTTACTTCCCTAATTTGCATAATTATACCATAACAAAAGACATTCGGAGATATATACCTGAATTTGAAATACAATTTTCTCAAAATGTGTCCTTATGAAGTTGAATCAGCTTATAAGTATTGGAGAGCCTAACACTATAAAACCATAATCTGATAATGTTATGGATATGAAAAGGGGTAAAAAATAAACCAAGTTGAAAACATATTAAATGAATAGATTATAAGACATCATGAAAAGCAAAATCTCATTTTAACAAACAAATTTCAGTAATATTAAAGCATAAAAATAATAGGATTAATTGATTTAAACTTTTTTCCCTGATTTTTTTTATTTGTACCCACACTGTATTTTACAATTAATATGTATTTTATCCACACACATTTTGTTTTTGTTTGCTTAATCATTTCTTGTTCTTTTGAGATTATATTATATTACATTATTTTCCCCTTCTTTTTTTCTCTCTCTCGATTCTCCTATATACCCCTCCTTGGTCACTTTCTAATTTATGGCCTCTTTTTGCATTAATTGTTCTTACATGCATATATGAACATATAAATTTTTAAACACAACCTCCTCATTTGGTGTAATATTATTTACAAAACAACTTCCACACCTAAGGCTCAGGGAACACTGTGTAGAAGAGGGCAGAAAGCTTATAAGATCAGGGTGTCTCCTGAGAAACTGTGTCTCCTCATCCTGTCAGAAGCTACATCCGTAAAGTTTCACCGACATGACTTCCTAAACTGGTCTGAACAAGGGCAATAACAATGACCATGCTAGAGAAGACAGGGAAAGGACCACAAGGTCTCAGCCTAAACAAAGAACCACAGTCAACTATGGAATGCTGAGAGTGGGAGAAATAGTCTCTCCCAGGAAAGCACACAATGACTATTTACCCACTGCCACACAATCAACCTAAAACGGACATGTTTAAAGTGTTTTGTCATGGTGGTGCTTGTGTGTGTGTTTGTTTTTTAAGCAAGAGTCACTGTAGGATAAGCAAGACAAAGGTACAGAATAATGATAAAAAGTATTGAGTGAATTTAGTCACTTGCTTTCCTTGCTCTGGCCCTGGTATTCTCTGTGTTTACTAAACACCCAGTCTTTAGTCTCTGTGTATCACTGAAAAACAGAATTCTTCATCACTGCTACATGGTCCCTGATTTGAGATTGGTAGTTACTAGCACTCTGGCTTCCCGTTGCACATGTCTTCATGTATGCAAATTCCATCCCATTCTGTGATCCACACAAACTCCACAAATATCTGGCACTTACTTCCTCAGCTTTAATAAGATCTAATATTGTCAGACAAAGAGGAAGAGGAAATTCAAAACAAAATAAGTTTCTTATCTCAAGGTAATTTTCTATAGTCTTCATTTTCATTGAATGTGTTTACCAACGTTTTAGTACTTCCCAGATGATGTAAGAATCACACATTAAATCTTGAGGAACTCCAGCATTAAAGCCTAGGCAAACAAAGATTGGCCAATGGAGAAAAGGGGGAGACTGCAATGTTCTAGAATGCCAGAAGGAAAAACTTTCTAGATTCAAGATATTGGATGCTGCTGCAGATTTGAGTTTAATGATGAGAAAAACCCATTATCTAAAGAGCAATGCCTGTTAACATTTCAAATGTCCTGGCCCCTCCTTTTTAAATGTTATTTTTTAATTTTTTTTTTAAATTTCACACATATGTACTATATTCACATCATTTCCTCCTCTGCCTCTCCCACTTCTAGCTGCTCCTGTGTTCTTCCATTCTTCAATTTCTTCTTTAATTTTTATTTACAGACATGTATACAGAGAGACATACTTAGATACAGAGATGTATATACATCTTCAGAAACCAAGCCTGAAGATGAAGGCAACTTTGGATTCCAGGGATGTCTGGGACTAAATTTTCAGATCGATAGATGGGGGTAGACAAGATACAGATAAATGGGTCTGAAAATGAACCTAGAATACTGGAGATATGAACTCAGCAAGTCATCAGTCTAAGGAAGGCGGTAGGACCTGAGAAAGGATGGCTCCAGATTGAATCAATGCAGAATCTCCCTCTTGGTGAGCTAAGACTCAAAGACAACAGTCTAAGAGTTGTGGTGAGCTGAGTGGAGTAGCTGGAAAGAAGACTGAAAACAGGAGTAGAAAACTGAGAAATGGAATAATTTCTGCCATTCTCTACAGCAGAATTGTCCTTGGAAATATAAGGCTTAATCCTCCAACAGTGTTTGTAGGAGCTGACTCAGACTATGAAGGGGTTTTAGCATAAAGGCATGAGGTCCTGAGGCCGAGGTACAGTGCCCTACTTAAAAAGAGGGGTAAAAATACTTTCCCAATCTGTTGGTGACCTTTTTGTCTTGTTGACAGTGTCTTTTGCCATACAGAAGCTTTGCAATTTTATGAGGTCCCATTTGTCAATTCTTGATTTTACAGCACAAGACATTGCTGTTCTGTTTAGAAATTTTTTCCCTGTGCCCATATCTTTGAGGCTTTCCCCCACTTTCCCTCTATCAATTTCAGTGTATCTGGTTTTATGTGGAGGTCTTTGATTCACTTAGACTTGAGCTTTGTACAAGGAGATAAGAATGGATCAATTCTCATTCTTCTACATGATAGCCGCCAGTTGTGCCAGCACCATTTGTTGAAAATGCTGTCTTTTTTCCACTGGATGGTTTTAGCTCCCTTGTCAAAAATCAAGTGACCATAGGTGTGTGGATTCATTTCTGGATCTTCAATTCTATTCCATTGATCTACATGTCTGTTGCTATACCAGTACCATACAGATTTTATCACAATTGCTCTGTAGTACAGCTTAAGGTCAGGCATGGTGATTCCACCAGAGGTTCTTTTATTGTTGAGAATGGTTTTTCTATCTTAGGTCTTTTTATTATTACAGATGAACTTGCAAATCTCCCTTTCTAACTCTGTGAAGAATTGGGTTGGAATTTTGATGGGGATTGCATTGAATCTGTAGATTGCTTTTGGCAGGATGGCCATTTTGACTATGTTAATCCTGCCAATCAATGAGCATGGGAGATCTTTCCATCTTCTGAAATCTTCTTCAATTTCTTTCTTTAGGGATTTGAAGTTCTTATCATAGAGACCTTTCACTTCCTCAGTTAGAGTCACATCAAGGTATTTTATATTATTTGTGACTATTGTGAATGGTGTTGTTATATCCAATATATACAAAGTGCTCAGGAAGCTGGACTCCAGAAATTCAAATAACCCCATTAAAAATGGGGTACAGAGCTAAACAAAGAATTCTCAACTGAGGAATACTGAATGGCTGAGAAACACCTGAAAAAAATGTTCAACATCGTTAGTCATCAGGGAAATGCAAATCAAAACAACCCCGAGATTTCATCTCACTCCAGTCAGAATGGCTAAGATTAAAAGTTCAGGTGACAGCAGATGCTGGCGAGGTTGTGGAGAAAGAGGAGCACTCCTCCATTGCTGGTGGGATTGCATGCTTGTACAACCACTCTGGAAATCAGTCTGGTGGTTCCTCAGAAAATTGGACATAGTAGTACTATGACTGGAGGATCCAGCAATACCTCTTCTGGGCATATACCCAGATGATCTTCCAACTAGTAATAAGGGCACATGCTCCACTATGTTCATAGCAGCCTTATTTATAATAGCCAGAAGCTGGAAAGAACACAGATGTCCCTCAATAGAGGAATGGATACAGAAACTGTGGTACATTTACACAATGGAGTACTACTCAGCTATTAAAAACAATGAATTTATGAAATTCTTGAGCAAATGGATGTATCTGGAGGATATCATCCTTAGTGAGGTAACCGAATCACAAAAGATTTCACTAGATATGCACTCACTGATAAGTGGATATTAGCCCAGAAACTTAGAATACCCAAGATACATTTTGCAAAACACAAGAAAACCAAGAAGGAAGACCATCGTGTGGATACTTCATTCCTCCTTAGAATAAGGAACAAAATATCCATGAAAGGATATACTGCTTGTGGACGTTGTACATCGTGGTGCGCACTAGGCTCCGCACCACGATGTACAACGTCCACAAGCAGGATGCTCACAGTCAGCTATTGGATGGAACACAGGGCCCCCAATGGAGGAGCTAGAGAAAGTACCCAAGGAGTTGTAGGGGGCTGCAACCCTGTAGGTGGAACAACAATATGAATTAACCAGTACCCCTGAGCTTGTGTCTCTAGCTGTATGTGTAGCAGAACACGGCCTAATCGGCCATCATTGGGAAGAGAGGCCCCTTGGTCTTGCAAACTTTATATGACCCAGCACAGGAGAATATCAGGGCCAAGAAGTCGTAGTGAGTGGGTAGGGAACAGGGACAGGGGGAGGTTATAGGGAACTTTCAGGATAGCATTTGAAATGTAAATAAAGAAAATATCCAATAAAAAAATAAAGATGAGTGGGGCCTGGAAAATCCTAAGCCTGGAGAGGCACTAATGGGACAATCCCTGATGCTTTCTAAACAACCGTTGTAGTCCACTAGTGAATTCCCAGTTCAGAGAGAAAGCTTGTCTCACAAGATTCCTGTAGTGAGTAAGGAAATATATATTCACCTCCAGCCACCATATTTATGAACATATACATGAACACAAATGTACTTATACCCATGCACACACGTATATACACACACACACACACACACACACACAAACACACCCACCCTCACAAAAGTAACAATAAAATACTGATGTTATCTACAAATTTATGATGTACCTTAATAAATAAAACACTGCCACAATAGCAACAATCAACATCAATAAAACCTAAATTTGACAACAATACATATATTCTCTACATATTGTCCTTGCAGAAAACGTACTGACTGTAAATACTTCACACTAATAGAGGTCATGGTTCTTTTACTTATAGTGAAATAAATACTTGCCTATAACTAATACTCTGAACCTTAAGAAGGAAATTTAAAAAAAAATTGTTTTCAGTCTTCTTTTGTCGATTAGAAATAACCCAGGTCTAATATTAAAAAATAAAACAAGACAAAACAAAAACAGAAGCAAAAACATGTTTTCAGATTACTCCAGTCCTTGAAATATTGCAGCCTTGTTGCTAAAGGCTGATGACCATTATCACAGTATTAGTATTCAGAAGGTCTAATGACAATATTTTCTTACTCTGTGTGATTGTTAGTTTTAAGGACCAATGTGACTTGACCTAGAATCACTTGCAAATAGAGTCTCAATGAGAGACTGTCTACAATGAATTGGTCTGTGGCCATGTTTGTGGGAGACTGTCTTAATTACGTGATGTTGGAAGTCCATCCCATGACAGTCAGTATCACTTCCTAGGCAAATTCCTGAGTTGTGAGAATCCAGCTAAGCACAAGCAAGCGAGCACACGCACATTTGTATCACTCTGCTCTTGACTGTGGGTGTGATGTGGATAGCTTTCTCAAGCTCCCACCATTGTGACTCCTATGCTACGATAGGCTGTAACCTGGAACAGTGAACTACACTAAACTCTCCCTAACATACTTTTGTTAGGGTGTTTTATCCCAATAGAAACAGAATCAGAGCAGTTAGGTGTATGACCTCAGCGAGGGCTAAGTGTGGATATTCTGCTCTCAAAACTCGTATGCTGAGACTTAACTCATCATATGGAATGTCAGAACCTGAATGAAAGTTGTGTGAAGGCTTTGACCTCATGAATCGCATCCTAATCTGGTAAAGGGGACTGAAGGTAGCTGCCATGCCCTTATGTCATGGCTGAGAGAAGAGTGTGACTCCTCGCCAAACACTGAATCTGGAGCACTTTCCTGTGTAACAAAGGAAAATAGTTTTATTGTTTCTAGATTAACCACTGTAGGATATATTGTTATAGCAGCAAAAGTTAAGATACTGAAGTTTCTACACTTCAGTGAAATCATTTCTCAAATGATTCTACTAGTCCCCAATTTTCATTAGTATTTGAATGGATCAACTCTTAGACACACAGAGCACAAGATTTGGTTACACCCTTAGCTTTGAAACATGGTGTTCATCACTATTACTCCTAAGCTTTTCAGTCTTGTTTTAAATTTTAAGACTATATTTTAAAGTGGTGTGATATGTTTTATGTTTAATAAAATAAAAAATCTTTAGCTATACAGAACAAAATAAAAGTTATTCAAAACAACAGTTGTATTCAACAACCTTACTTTCTTTCCTAGGTTAGAGCTCAAGTCAGTTTAAGTCATCAGAATTTGTAGGGATCTGTGGCTGGCCATGAAGATACAAAGGTTAATTAGCATCTTCTCTTGACTTTACCACTTTCTTGCACCTATTTGCTGATTATTAAGCCTTCTTTGTTCTACACTAAATTTTGGGCCATGTTTGTCCTGTACTTGAACACAATTTTTCTTCAGGTAGAGATGTGTGTCTTTCCTTATTTCCTAGACAAGTAGTCACACATACTCTATCCCAAAACTCTCTCACATTTGTATTACATTTATTTATTTAGTTAGTTAGTCATTTATTTATTTATTTGTCTATCTATCTATCTATCTATCTATCTATCTATCTATTTATTTATTTATTTATTTATTATTTTAGTGTGGGTGTGCATGTGTGTCCAAGCATGTGCGTTGTACATATGGGGAGGTGCAAGTCTGTAATTCAGAGAACAAACTATAGGCGTCACTTCTCCACTTACAATGTTTCAATTTTTACTTGCTTTTATTCACATCTATAATATAGTGCCCTGTGTATTTTTCCTGATTCTTCTTAGAGATCGTTCATGGCCTCACATAAGTCACTTGCTTTACTCTATGTTGTGACAACTAGCTACAAGAATACAACCTGAAGTTATCAATGAAGCCTTGTTGAAATAATGTATCCATATGCACATATAATGTGCGTACATACATTCAGTGTAGTAACGTGTATAAAATAAGCATTTTTTTGAGAGAGGGTCTCAGTATCTAGCCCTAACTTGTCTGAAATTCTCTATGTAGACTACGTTGTCTTGGAACTCATAGAGATCTGCTCGTCTCTGGTTCTCCAGCCTCGTATTAAAGGCACATGCCACCATGCATGACAAATAAGCAAATATTTTTTTTTTAATCAACCCTCCCCAGTTAAGTTTTAGGTTTTCAGTGACTGTTCTACCATTTGTTCTTGCTCACAATCTAGTGTTTGATCTTATATTTTCTCTTTTTCCTTAGGCACAGAATTTATCTTGTGAAAATTGGTTGGCAACAGAGAATATCTTGAATAAGTACTACCTCTCTGCATTTTATGCAATCGAGTTCATTTTTGGACTGCTCGGGAATGTCACCGTGGTGTTCGGCTACCTCTTCTGCATGAAGAACTGGAACAGTAGCAATATCTATCTCTTTAACCTGTCCATCTCTGACTTTGCTTTCCTGTGCACCCTACCCATGCTGATAAAGAGTTATGCCAATGAGAATTGGACCTATGGAGATGTTCTCTGTATAAGCAACCGATACGTGCTTCATACCAACCTCTACACCAGCATCCTCTTCCTCACTTTCATTAGCATGGACCGATATCTGCTCATGAAGTTCCCTTTCCGAGAACACATTCTACAAAAGAAGGAATTTGCCATTTTATTCTCACTGGCTGTCTGGGTCTTAGTGACCTTAGAAGTTCTACCCATGCTCACGTTCATCAATTCTGTCCCACAAGAAGAGGGCAGAAGCTGCACCGACTATGCCAGTTCTGGAAACCCTAAACACAGTCTCATTTACAGCCTGTGCCTGACTTTGCTGGGCTTCCTAATTCCTCTCTCTGTGATGTGCTTCTTCTACTACAAGATGGTAGTCTTCCTAAGGAGGAAGAGCCAGCAGCAGGCAACTGCCCTGCCACTGGACAAACCTCAACGCCTGGTGGTCCTGGCGGTGGTGATCTTCTCTATACTCTTCACGCCCTATCACATCATGCGCAATGTGAGGATCGCCTCACGCCTGGATAGTTGGCCACAGGGATGTACACAGAAGGCCATCAAATCATTATACATCCTGACCAGGCCTCTGGCCTTTCTGAACAGTGCCATCAACCCCATCTTCTACTTCCTCATGGGAGACCATTACAGAGAGATGTTGCTTAGTAAGTTCAGACAATACTTCAAGTCCCTTACGTCCTTCAGGACATAAGCTTCGGGATTCGGGTCTTCACTCAGCCAGAAATGAGACACTTGATAAACAGTGCTGTGCAGTTGACTTTTAACTAAGTAGACCACCATTTCTAGGCTTTAACACCCCACCATCCTCCAACCCCTAGTGCTGGAGTACAAACTGGGTACACATGAAACAAAAGGCAGCTATCTGTCCTGAGTTTAGGTTATACCCAGAGTATGGAAAAAATAAGGCATGATAAAGCATTGACATCTTCACTTAAGAACTGAACAAAAGAGAACTAATATTGTCAATGTTTGGACACTTAAGTTCTGAAATCTTGGAAATTTTAAGACCTCTTTTTCTGTCAGTGTAAAAGGAATACAAGATAGCTTTGTGCAAATGCTGAATGCATTTCATCATTGGTCAGGTTGATAAGCATGTTTCTGAAATAGTCTCTGTTATTTTACTCTTGCGATATTAAAATTTATTAGAAAAATGAATAGAACTCAATGTACAACTTTAGCTTTTATATTCGGAAATTATGTTTCTTGAAAAAATAACTGCTGTGCCTAAATAAATCAATATAATTAGTTTCTCTGTATTTATCATTGATTGTGATTCATCTGTATTATTAGATGAGCTATAGCAAACCCAATATTAGTTTAGGTTAGTAGAATATTCAGTATTAAGCAAAGGAAATTGGTATATTCTAATTTGGTTGTCAGGAAATTCAGCCATGATTAAATTCCACAGGAAGTTTACTCAAATACTGAAAAAAAAATGTGCCCAAGATGGGTTCATAAATTTCACCACTACAGAACTCAAAAGTTGTTATAAACTCATAGCAAAAATAAAACAACAACAAAAACCAAATGAGTCCATTGTTTCTGCTACCTAGAATTTTGATGTCACAATCTGATGTCCAGTCCATGGACAGAGAGCAAAAGTCACCTCTGTTTCCATCTCCTTTAAAGACTGAACTTTAAAACTCATCACTGGGGCTAAAGCTTAATAGTTAAGAGCACTGGTCTTAACCATTGCTCTTGCGGAGGTTTAAGCTCAGTTCTCAGCATTCCGACTGACAAGCGCCTGGTAACTTCATAACAGTTCCTGTCATTTCAGCTCCATGGAGTTAGAGTCTCCAGTCTGTATTCCTGGAGAACTTGAAAGCATATGGTACACACACAATCAAGCAGGCATACACATATAAATTGAGTAAATCATAAAAATAAAATAAAAATATTAATATCAGAAGCTAGCAAATAAGTGGCAAGAAACAATTAGCTCCAAGTTCATTGGCTCATTTTCCTGAGAGAGTCTGACCCCCATGTTAAAAGACTCAAGTATTTTGAAAGTATGGGAATGCTCATTAGCTCTTTTTCTGTCTGAGTATTTTCTCTCTAGATTTATACTCACTTTTTGATTGTGTCGTGTTGTCACTATTGAAACCTTTTATATAATTTTTCATGTATTGTTAGACATTTTTGTATGAAATGTCACTAAATTTTATTCACTAAACCATTAGCAGAATCATTTGTCCCCCTAGAAGAAAATAAACTTAAATAGATAAGATAACTCCCATACCAGCTTGAATTCCAAGTAAGTGTTATTAAAAAAAAAATCTCATGGTCATACTTTATCTTGCCCATTTTTATTTCTAAGTTGCATGTCTATTCAAGTTGCCTGTTTTATTCCTGCGTAGAAGCTTTGAAACCATTTCCTTCAATTACTTTCAGGAAAAAAAAAAAAGGAAAAAGCTGCCTTTTCACTATTGCCTTGGAAGAATATGTGCTTAGCCTGCATGAAGTCCTAAAATAGATCCCAACACACAGACACACAGACACACACACACACATACACACACACACACACACACACACACACACACACACACACAGACAGATACAGACACTCACCACACATACACCATATACACAGAGATACATCACACACATATAAAGAGACACACACACACACCCATACCGCACACACTATTGAAGACAAAGTTTTGCTTCCTCATAACCTCCCATTTCCTTATCACAAGCCTACCTAAGAAAAATAATTTTGCTCCCCCAAATTATACCAAATTATACTTACTTCTTCCAATGTTCTTACTAAGGGACTCTCTTTTTCAGGAAATATAAGGCACCCATAAAGGAATTATTGCCTGAATTTCAAGGGGAGTTGAAATTCCTTTGTTTCTCAGATTCTTATTTTTTAATATGAAACATTTAAAATAGTGCCCTATTCATTGCCATAGGCAGGCAAGAAAATCAGCTGAGATGGGCATCCAGACTAAACACAGAAATGATGAGGAGCAATGAGAAGGGCTTGTCAGACTAAGTCCAGTCATGTACATTCACCCTGGCAATGGAGTACCGCATGTTCTTTCCAGCCTCCTGTCAAATAGCATGGGCAGTCCTTCAGTTAGGAATGTAAGCTATTTAAATATTGAGAATGTCAGGTCAGGTGCAACAACACAATATGTACACACGGATAAAACCAAATCTGTGTTCACTCAGACCTCCCTACCATTCTGGGATAGTCTTCCATTTGAGTCTATTCTGATGTAAGAGTCCTGGGAACGATCAGTGCCTGGGGGCTTCCCAGCTACAATATCTCTGACTAGATTCACAGGTACAAAACAGTGTAAAAACTCTACTCTAGTTGTTGAGTCAAGTCCACTTCCTAATCTATGTTTATGAGTTACAAACCAGGTGTTCTATTCTTTTTCTATATTTTAGATTTCCATGAGAACCTTATTTTTTAGAACCTTTGAGGGAAAGACATTTTTGGCACCAAATTTCATGCTAGTTATTTAACCTAATGACAGCTCTGCACTCACACCACGCTCTGTTACTCTGTTACTCTGTATATATTAAGTTGATGAACTCTAAGCAAAACCAGCGGGGATAAAGCTTAGTGGTTGCTTAGGGTCACATAGCTGAATTTCAGAGACCATGACCTTATACAAACTCAGCACACCACAATGGCAGGAATAATGCTTTTGTGTCAATTTTCAATCATATGTGACAATATTGGCGTTGGAGATTATCATATGATTAACCTCAGTGAAATCTGCTGTCACAGTTTTAGAGAAGACTCAAAGACCACATGAGAATGGGTTCATGATTAGGCTCTTATCACAGCAAGTCCATGTGCACAGGCTGGATTCGAAATTATTTAATAGTTTTAAACTTTGTTGTAGAGGGTGGAAATCAGGAAGGACATTTTCACAAGATACAAGAAGCTCAAGAATACATTCTCTGTCTAAATAGAAGGTTGTTTCCTAAATAATTACCAACGGTGTAAAGCTTGTGTCTAAAGTGATGCAATCCTTTCATATGGCTCAAAAAGCCCTGTTATTGTGAGATTTCCAGCAAAATCCATAGCCACCTTTCCCCACACACAAGTCAGTTAAATAATACTTAATTAGAAGACCTATTTTCATTTACTTTCTTTATTTTATTTAATTTTAATTAGATATTTTCTTTGTTTACTTTCTATTGGAAGTAACTCCATGTTTAAGCTAGAGAATTTGCTGGGATATTATCTCTAGTTAAGAAAAATGGTGTTTTTTTTTTATTAAAAAAAACCTGGTTTCTAAAGATGGTATATTATTTCACATTGCCTTTCATATCACTAGTTCACCCTACATGTATGAAGCACTGCTACAGTGATTCATTTGCATTATTCTTGTGGAGAAATGAAGCAAGGAATATCCTGTGCATAGTTTCTGGCTTTGTTACTTACTGGACCTGGTAATACATATTTCCTCTCCCCCATGTGCTACCCATGAAATAGGGCTTAAGAGGTTTCATAAAGATTTTGCCAGAAACAAGGCCAGAAGTAACTTTGAATCTTAGATTTCTTTGGCTCCAAAATATGCTGTAATCACTCTCTAGCACATGAATTCTCCATGACTTTTTTTTCTATGAAATGTCCAAGTTACCACCCTTGCCTTTAATCTCTAGAGATCTAAAGCAAGGGTTTTATTCATTTATTTTAATTGAGGTTATAGTTGATATATGAATGGGCTGATCTGACCTGATGAAAGATCATTTTACTCCCTGAAAAAAAAATACAAGTTTTATCCTACATTTAATAATTGAGAATTGAGTTTGAAGTTATTGTAAAGAATGTTAACTTCATAAATGTCCATAGATAGTTGTATTAAGTTAAATGTGCAATTGTATGTGTTTTAAAAAGCCTTCACTCTGGTTCACTTGTGGCCAGATATAAAATGTTGATCACAGTGAGAGAACTCATCCTTAGACATGGTAAGCCATTGCTGAAGCTGTGGCCGATTTCTCACATGCTGTGCAAGCTTCCTGTGGTGTTTGAATGTGTGACAAGGTAGATGATAAACGTTGTGTCAGAAAGTTCGTAAATTTTGTGAGACTAACAGATACTTTGGGAATCATGACCGCACTTAACCATTTACTACTTCTCCCACTGGGGAAAGCAGCATGTGGCTTCCATGTAGAAAGGGTGCTCTGAAGGATAAAAAGAATGTATACACTGTCAAGGCACAGTCACAGGCTAACTTGACTAGGGAAGCAGTGCTTGAGAGCAGACACAATGTCAGTCACATGGATTTTTCTTCTGGCCTGAGTCTCCAAGACTAATGTCTTCAATTATTTGAAGAGCTAAATGAAGTCTGTTTCCAGATGAGTTATTTATTTCAAATATTGCAAAGTGCTGAAATAAAAGTCCTATAATTTTGTAAACAACCAGCAGGTATAGTATCAAATCTTCAAATAGTGAAAGAGAAAAAATATTTTCCCACACAAAACCTAACACCAGTACAAGTTATTTTGAAGTGTGGATGATGTTTATAATACTCACTGGTGATGGTGGTGGTTCCTATGAGAATCTGGGATTTGGGACAAAGGGGAAGATGTATCCAGGGGCTAAAAATTTGTCAGACCTCTTGAACTCAACAAACCCAAGGGATCACATACAAATGCATCTGAAGGAAAAAAGACCAAAATTAGCAAACAAACAAACAGACACCAAAGCATGACCATATGTCAGAGAACAAGTAAGCTATATGTATTCATATTCATTTGTGGCCTCCTACTAATATTTGGACAGGATTTTAGAGTTTCTGAGTGGGCACAACAAAATGAAGAAACCCGTTGACATGTTATAACCAGCATTTTCACAAATTCGCGAAATTGAGAGTCTTGTTATGTTAGTCACATAATCATTCTGTCTCTGTGTCCTGTTTGCTCATTAAACTACCTATAACAGGGGCTGATGAGATAAAATAAACTAGTGATAAGGAAATGCATTCTAAGTTCACTCAAAACAAGCATAAAAATCATGTTCTAGTAGACAGGGAGAATTTTTGACAACTTTCCAGTTCTGTGATGAACTTACTTTTTAAAAATATCTTTAGCGATATCTAATGTATGCCAGATATTCTGTTGTTTATTAAGCAATAAATAAATAAATAAATAAATAAATAACCTTCCTTTCATTATCTTGGGGTATTATACACATGAACAGACAGGGGTACCCTAGGCTAAGCAAATTGGAAAAATATACCAAGATGACTAGAATCTCATGGAAAAAGTGACATAATCCTGGCTCATTGTGGATTTGGGGATAATGTACATCCTTCAGACATCTGTCATGGCCAGAGTATTGAGTGAAGCTGGGATGTGCAGCCTGTGTGAGAAAAATGTGACAAATCTGATACAGGAACGATCCCACTAGTGTGCAGCTTCAGACAGCATCAATGATTTCTTTGGGAGAAGACAATCTTCTCATTCGAAGGCTGAGCAACTTGTACTGCAACGCATATGGATCCTTGAAGGATTTTTATATCAGAACATTTTAGAAAGAATTTGAAGAAGTTTTAAGCAAGAAAGAAAATAAAACTTACTGAATGGTTAGGTAATTATTTTATCAGACATCATCTTGTCCTCAATCCTGGCTGTCCCACTTTCTCTGTTGCCATTATTTGGTGATAACAGCCTCTGGTCCACTCTTCCCTGTCCTTGTTCTTTCTCCTAGAAAACTCAGACTCATATTTGACTTTTGCATGTGGTATACCTTTTACAGTTGACTAACCAAACAAGATCCAGATAATGACAATACCAGTCAATAGGTCAGTGCAGATAATTTAAAAATTTGAATGTCTACTACTGAGGAGCTTCAAGCAATCAATGGCTATCAAGAATGGAAGATTATGGAAGAGGCCCCTGATATGTTACTTAATATGAAGTGGTTAGCCCTAAATATGTGTACTTAAAAGCAACACTAAATGGACTCTGTAGGTTACACACATACACACGCACAAACACACACACACACACACATGCATATATGCATATGTAAGGTGTATAACAATACAAATACAAAACATCTTGAACTTCAGACTGAGGATGTATGCTGAAGGAGTTGGACAGGGTAGTTGGAAGCAAAGAAATAACGTAAATACTGTACTTCCATATAAAACTCTCAAAATTTTCAATAAAAAAAGCATCCTAAGTGATGAATAACATATTAAATTTTAGATATGTAAAATGAACAGATAAATATTCCTTATATTACTGTATCACCAAGGACATGTGAGTGATTTACCTTGAGAACATAAAGAAAGCATTTTTAAATTAGATAGCAATTAGATTATGTTGAGTTTGAGAAGGGAAGGATTGCAAGTTGATTTATGTTTGATGTTTGAACTTAATGGCTTCACTGGAAAATAATTTACTTGAGTTGGTAAGATGTTTTACTTAAAAAATTCTCAAAAAATTTTTTTTTTGATCTTAGGTTGTTTTGTTGTTTTCTTGGGTTTTTTTTCAACATTTGAAATTTCAACAGACTTTCACAATTCAAAAACTACCTCATTTCCAAGACATCATCTCATTTATAACCAATCTGTCTTTTCCAAGGTGGCATTTAACTGCTTAACTACAAATAAATATTAGAAAATTAAACAAATATTTGTTTAGAATTTTATGGACTAGAAGTGATAAAGGAACAATGACATTATACGACTGAGGGTCTCAGCATCAGTTGTTTAGACTAAGAACATGGCTGTTCCAAGGTATGGTTAAATAGGTATTTGTTATAGATATGAGATAATACATTGAGAGCCATCTTGGAGAATCTAAAACAGAGAGAGCAAATACTAGACTGACCATGAGCAGCAGACTGGACTTGGCCATGATAAGAGAGTGTGAGATGGTGAGAGAAGAAGACAAAGAGAGGATTGAAGTTTGGAAACAAAGGGAGGCATAAAGAGAGGACTAAGAGAGGTAGACAAAGGAGAGAAAGCATAGCCAACATAGCAGGGTTAGAGGAGAAATGCTTAGCTGGGGAGAAAAAAAAAACCCCATGAGCTGGAGAGGGTTAAAATAAGGGACCATGTGAGAAAAGCCAGGATGCTAGTAGGAACTCAAAAATGGGTAGCAGGAATTTGTGATACTAAGGAGACCTGCATGTGCTTTGGTATGCTAGTAGATGCCAGAGATAGCCATTTGTCCTTTCTGCCAACGATAAGGAAATTCCTCCTTTGGTAGAAGGAACTTGGCTTCACAAGTTCTTGAAGAATGCTGGCCTTTGTTTATTCTCAAGAATTTGAACCTGAAAGATGTCTGTATTAGTTTTCTAATAATCTAAAAAGCTTTACTTTTTTCTTTTAGAAAACAATAAAAATTAATTGTTAGGTAATATTAATAGTAGCAGCAGCAGCATTAGCATTAGTAAAACAATACTGTTGGCATTAACAAGATCCTAGGTTCAGTCTATAGTACTGTAAAGCAAAACCAACCTCGTTTTTGCAGAAATTCCACTTTGTGTGAATCCAGGATCTAAACTCCAATTCTGGGAAGAAAATCACAAAGTTCCCTTGAGCAATCATTCTATGACAACTCCTCACCCCCAGCAACAGCCAGTCAGGATACAAGAGCCGGGTTAAGGTACAAGGAGATAAACTAAGACATCCTGCAGAGAATGGATAACTTTACCATCCTATTTGTCAGGTGGTTTTGGCCATGTTCATTTTCTGCAGATTATGCCAGAAGTGCAGTTTTTTTAAAATAATAACTTGATGTCCCACATAGAAATTCCCCAAACTTGCTATTTTGTCTACTTCCTGTCAGTAACTCTGAGATATCACTTGTCATATTCTGCTTGGGCCACTCCTTCTCTAACAGGACAGCCCTCTTGGCCTTGCCATTATGATCCACCTACCCCACAGCGGCTTCATTCTTCCCCTGTATTCTCACTGCCACCGACTAAAATCCAAGGTCAGGAATCCCACTCCACCCCCTTTCTTCTGCCCGGCCAAGCCTGTAGCAACTTTATGAACCAATCACAGGTAACTGGGGTGCAAGGTTTATACAACAAAGCTGGTATATGTGATGATCCTCCTTGTCTTCGAGCAACCAGATCTTGGGATACAGAATTTAGCTTTTGAATGCATAGAAGCACCAGACCAACCCACTACACCAAACAATAGTCATTTGTCATGTAGTGACTGGGTTACTGGGCTAGGAGGTATCTCTGGCTCAGACTCAGTCTTCACCCTCTTGTGTCACTCCCCTGAGGATTCTTCGCACTGTGTATTGTTCAATGCCATACCTCTTAGGATTATCAGAATTACAAAACTCTGAAGGGAGAACACAGATGAGATGGCAGGAGATTGTAGAAAGTAGTTAGCTTCTGGCTTTATTATCGTGACATCAGAGAACTTACACCAAATTCACTTTCAGATGGCTCTCTGTGTGTCAATCTAACTCTGAAACCACACAGTTCATCTCTCCTACTTCTTCATAACACCTGATAGTTCTTAAATCAGCCATTTCCCTTTGATCATTCTTTAGTGTTTTGTTTGTGATAATTAAATCCTAGTCTAGTTAATTTAATGGGTTACTACGCACAAGTTACATAGTGACAATTATTTACAAAAGCAGAAAATAGAATCCTTAGTTCTTTCACGTGAGGTCAAGTTCTTTAATTTCAGAGGTCAAGGTCCTGAGACTCATTGCAAAATTCACAATCCTGGAGAACAGCAACTAGGACTATCAACATAACTATTGTATCCAGGCTCAGTACAATGTTAATGAGTAACTTCAATAAAGTTTTCTATCAGCATTTAAGCAAAATGTGCTATGAAGGGCTAGTGATATGGCTTAGTGGTTAAGATCATGTGTTGCTCTTACAGAGAACTTTGGTCCCCAGCATCTGTACTTGCAACTGCCTGTAATTCCAGCTCCACTGGATCCTATGCCTCTGACCTTCTTTTGGGACACACACACGCGCGCATGCAGACACACACACACACACACACACACACACACACACACACACACACTTTAAAATAAAACTCTTTAAGTGATTTTGTCAATAATATATTTTTAACGATGTCATTATTGAATTTTGCAGTGGTATTAACTCCTCAGTGTCACAAGTCATGACTTTCTCATGACCCTGAGCTTCCTGGATATGTTTACTTAGGGCTACTAGACATATTATTTCCATATGCAAAAATAGAAAATAAAAAAATGATCAAAAATATTTCAACTGAAGTTGAGCAGGTGGCCTGTGCCTGTAATGCTTACAGGAGAAGCTAGAGGCAGAGGAGAGCATGAATTTGAGGCTGGCCTGATAAGAGTATATGCTATGTGACTTCCAAGCAAGCGATGGTTATAGAGTGAGATTGTGTCTCCATAAAATGAAAACAAAGTTAACAAAAAATTAAATTATTCTAGCTTAGAAGGACAAATATTATGAAAGAACATAACAGATATATAAAATGTAGGTAAATAATGTTTCTACGATCTCTGCTCCTAAAGATGAAGTGCTGTTATAGGCAATGTTATTCAAAGTGAAATACCAATAAAATATGAATTATATGAATATATAACAACAGTTTTTCCTTCCTTGCAAATGTTCCACTTCAGTATTAAAATCCATTTGCATTCTTTGAAAATCAACAGACTGGCAGAGAACATTTTGTCTTAAATGAGACTAAGAAGTTGCCTCAAAACGGTATATTTATCTTGAGCTAGACACATGGACACACACACACACACACACACACACACACATACACACACACACACACCACTTGAAAAGTAAAGTACAGAACTGTTTTGTTAGGTTTTCTCAGTTCGGTAAGGAACAAGGTTCCACATATGAGCAGCACCCTTGACTTCCTTGTTGCTATGGAGACTCACAGGCTCAGATCCAGCCCCATCCCAGCTCTCCACCACAAGCCCAGTTTCAGTTGACTTAGCCTTTGCCCCATTTCCAGACTAAATCTCACCCTAATGCCAACGCAGGGCCTGTATCCAGCCATGTCTCTCGGACAGGACTAATAAAGAACCAGGCTCAAATCTCTACTCTTAGGCTCAAAGTTGAGATAGGCTTAGCCTCTGCTTGGGGATGAGCCTAAAAACCCAAGGGCAACCCCGTACCTGGGATCCTGGGTATCTGATCTTAACTTTTTGCCTTACTACCTAGAAATACGGAAGAATATTATTTGAAGAGATAACTGTACTAAAGTGTAGATCTGTACTAAAGGGTGCATGCTTAAATCATCCATTTCTGAAGATCCAACAAAGGCAAGGCAAATATTCAGTCTCATACATTTTTGGTAGAAGGTTCTGCATTACTCTTGCTCTCTGGTGTTTACTTACATGTGAAAACTTCAGGACTAAACTTTAATGTTTTAATGCAATGTCTCAGTTACTTTGCATAGGTGACAGCGGCTGATTTCAAGAGTGAAGCTAACCAGACCTGTGAAAGCTTCTTCCTATTTGTCCTGGACTTTCTGAAACTTACTATGTAAAGGAAGGTAACCTTGGAATCCTAGAGATCCTCCTGCCTCTGCTTTGTGAGTGCTGTGACTAAAGTTATGCACCACCACTCCAGTGGAAGACAACTTTCTAAAGATGTCTGCTAGTGCAAAACTATGAGGAGTTAGGGTCATTTCCTCATCTCTGATTTAACAGTCTGCTTCTACTCCTCTATAGTTACATAATTGCTTTTAAACATGATCAATGAGTAGCTGAGACTTTCAGCTCTTACTCAATCAGGTTTCGTAGGGAAGTTGTTTCTTTCATTCTAAATTCTCTGCAAATCCAACAGGACTTTTCATTTTACCATACAGATGGTTGATTATCATCAGCATTTCAACTCTAACAGTAATCCCCCTAAAATAATCCCCTTGTGATAAGCCTTACTTCCCTATAGTACAATCTCATATCAACGTGCACTTTTGCCTACCCTTAAGAATCCATGTTCAGCATCTTCTGGAGGGTAACTTTTTTGTAGCTCAAACAGTCTTGGAGATCTCAAAGTCTCAGATGTTATGATGCTTGATTTTTGAAATTCCTGGCTCATGAGTTTTTAAATAACATTTTAATTTATTCTTCAAAACGGTCATGAATGTATATACACTGCATCTTGATCATATCCATCTCTATCCTCCTATCCTAACTCACTCTGGAATCTCCTGATCAGCCCCATGCCAACGTCATGTCTTATTTATACATGTATTTGCTTATTTTAACCTACTAGGTTCAATAAGTGCTCCTAATATACTTACTAAATGCATGGTTTTGAGGCCAGCCAGGGCATAGACAAATTCCAGTGGTAATCCATTGACAGATAAAAGTGTTCCTCTGAACTTAAGCACTCACCAGCAAACCAAAGTAACCAGCTAGGGATGGGGCATGGGGACCTCTCTCCACTCCGTGGTGGTATTTTAACTGGATGCAGGTGTTACACAGGTAACCACAGCTGTTTTAAGTTCATATGCAAAATAATCATGTCCTACCTTGTAGACAGCATTTCCTGGCACTCTCCTATATTTTCCAGCTCTAACGTTGTAATCCCTGTCCCTCAATGTTCCCATAACATTGAGAAGGAGGTGTAGAGCAGGTTATTAGAGATCTCCCACCAGCATTCGAGCACTCAGTCACTCATTCTCCATACTTTGAATAGTATGAGGCTCTGCATTGACAATTAGCCCCTGTAATTAGAAATTTCGCAGTTCGAGTTTGAGAACAGTATTCCATTCTGGGGGACATAAGTTATTCCATGGTCCTCAAGGGGGATTCCAAACCTAGAGAGGAATGGGATAAAGGAAGAGA
>NC_034593.1:52746289-52748633 GCF_900095145.1 Mus pahari
TGTAAAAATGCCTGGGCTTCGGGATGCCCGGGATGTAGGATGCCTGGGTTTTCTCAACCTGGTCCCTGACAGAACAGTGCAAATATGTGGTCCAAACCATGCATATTTACAAGGCGGCTTAACAATATGACCATTTAGAAAATCAGCACTATTTCTCCCTGCCTATTTCATAGCATATAATCCTTCTAGTCATGGCTTTTGGCCATGACCAAGAATAAATTTTGTCCTGCAGAATAAGCCTCAAATTGAATCAGGAGGGCGTTTGGCTACCCCAATAAAGATTTTGCCACTATTGTACCTATAGGCACATTTCTTCTGGCAAGTGAGTGTTTCGGCAGGCAATATCCAGTGCGGGGTAAGACAACTGATGGCTTTTATTCCCAAGCAGCCCGAATAGCATCATCTACACTGGGAAACCTAGCCATTAGGGAAAGAATTCCCTGATTAGTTCAAGATTGTTTCTCTGTTTACCCATATAGTTATGGTGAACAGCCAAAAGCAATGGCTATAGACCTTTCTCTCATTCCCTTTTTAATTTCTTCTATATTTTAAAATTATAATTACATCATGTCCCCTTCCTTTATCTCCCTGAAAGCCCTCTCATATACCCCTCTTTGCTCTCTTTCAAATTCATGGCCTCATCTTTCATATCACACACACACACACACACACACACACACACACACACACACACATACACACACACACACACATTCCCAGGGAGGAGCACACAAATTGATTTTCTGATACCAAATGGCTTTCAATGTTTTCACTGTAATATGTCAATATATCATAGAGAGTTTCTTTTCTAGTCCTGTTTAGTCAGTATTTGTGGGTCTCTTGTACTTGAATGGACATCTCTTTCTCTAGGTTTTGAAACTTTACCTCTTTGATTTTATTCTTTGATTTTAGTCTTTGAAATTATTTTCTCTGACTTTGGCGTGTCATTTTTTTTTTTCTTTTTCTGTGCCCATAATACAATATTAGGGCTTGCAGTTTCCCAGAGTTTTCCCATTTTCTGTTCATTCCTTTCTGTATTTGGGATGATCTTTAACTTGTAACTCAATCCCCCCACCCCAACCTTATCTCACAGCATTCAAACTTTGTTTTTCACATGACCTATCCTATAGGTGAAACTTTGCACTAGGACTTTTATTGCTTTACTGAGGTTTGTTTGTTTGTTTGTTTGTTTCAGCATATTTCATTTTGCCTTTTATTCAGCAACCCTGTCTGCTTTCCTGAGGAAAATAAGGTCCAGCAACAGGCCCAAAGTGGGATCTAGCTCAAGGGGAGGTCCCAAGGACTAACATTATTACTGAGGGTATGGAGCGCTCACAAAAAGGGATCTATCATGACTCAACAAGCAGTGGAAAGAGTTAGATGCAAATATTTGCACCCAACCAATGGACAGAAGCAGCCTGCCTCTGTTGTTGAATTAGGGAAGGCTGAAAGAACCTGAGGAGAATGGCAATCCTGTAGGAAGACCAGCAGTCTCAATTAAACTGGACCCCCGAGATCTCTCAAACACTGGTCCACCAAACAAACTGTATACACCAGCTAATACGAGGACCCCAACACACATACAACAGAGGACTTCCAGGTCTGTGTTCATTCAGAGATGATGCACCTAACACTCAAGAAACTGGGAGTCCCAGGGAGTTTAGAGGCCAGGTGGGGTGGGGGATGAGAGCATCCACTGGAGATGGGGTGGGGAGGAGGCTTGGAATGTAGAGCATTCAGAGGATGGATCAGGGGCAGGAGGGGTGGGGAATGGAATATAGAGTGTATTCTAAATTTTATAAAAATTTAAAAAATGAGATACATAACATACTAGTTATGAAAAGCAAATTGGATATTTTTAATGACTGTCAGTTAAGTGACACAACATTTTGTTCGAACTATACGTTTCTTAATAAAAATAAATTTTTTTAAAAATGGATTTGTCTATCTTGTACTGATTTCCTTATGTCACTCAACCCTTTGCTTTCATGTTCCTAGAACATATCCACCACTTCTTTGAGTTTTTGAATATAATTGTAGTCACTCTTCCGATGTTTTTGAAACAGAGCCTCATTATGCAGACATAGATATAAATAGAGTACTAAATTTTGGTGAGTACCTGTACGTTATTTTATATTTATATGTGCTGCATGTTGATTTTGTTTCTGCATCACCAGGATTTGAGCATTGAGTACTTGGTATTCTCTCTCTCTCTCTCTCTCTCTCTCTCTCTCTCTCTCTCTCTCTCTTTCCCTCTCTCCCTGCCTCCCCAACCCCTCTCCCTCCCTCCCTCCCTAGTTTGTATTATTTCTGGCTGCTCTGGCTGCTACAAAGATTAGTGGCT
>NC_034593.1:52749633-52758783 GCF_900095145.1 Mus pahari
ATAGGGAACTTTCAGGATAGCATTTGAAATGTAAATAAAGAAAATAATATATATATATATATATATATATATATATATATATATATTCAAGTTGATGATTAACTCTGGCTTCTGGAGTATGTAGTAAATTTAGCTTCTACTTTGTAGGTCAGATAGAGCATAATAGTATACTTTTAAAAAGAAAAGAAAAGAAAAGAAGTGTTCTTCTGGTTCAGTAAGGAAAAAAGAGTATTTGAATACAAACCAACTACTTACAAGCAAGTACTTACAAATCTTGACTGTGGCTATTTCAGGCCAACACACTGTTAAGTAGTAGGTTAGGAGATAATTCTGTTCATTGCAAATACTGAGCAGCATTCTCTGCCTTGAGCTCCTGGATGTCAGAAGCACCTCTCATTCAAGGTAAGACAACCAGAACATGTTTCCAAGCATTTCAAAAGGTGGAGGGATTGGGGGTGGCAAACTTGTCCTAAGTGAGAACCAATACTGGAGCTACACAATGTTATCTTGGAGATTATATTCTATGAACAGGGTTGAATCTGTATCTTGTTCTTTATTGCTCACAGATTAGCAGCTATAAAACATATTGTAATGTGTGAGAGGAAAAGAAACATCTTTTTATGAATTATAAACTATCCAACATCTAGTCTTGCTTAGTTGGGACTTTCTATCTTTTCTGTTTAAAAAAAATATTGACTGAGTCAATAGCCAAATCTTTATATTTCCTACACTTTGACCTTAAGGTTCTCTCACAGAACCCCCCAAAGGCTAATCATTTTTGTCTATGCATATCTCCACTGCTTTTCATTATTATTTATTAGAAGAAGAAAATGATGTGTCTTTCTGGAAATAACTGATGCTAGCAGTTTATATTTCAGTCTAGATTTGTCACACCAACCCCTGTAGAATCTGTGTGATAAGTTCCACAGACTGAGGTGAAAACTTCACACTTGATCTTAGCCAAAGGCCAAGATGCAGCTGGGCATTGGTGGCGCAGGCCTTTAATCCCAGCACTCCAGGGCAGAGGTAGGCAGTTTTCTGAGTTCAAGGCCAGCCTAGTCTACAGAGTGAGTTCCAGGACATCCAGGGCTACACAGAGAAACCCTGTCTCAAAAACAAAACAAAACAAAAACAAAAACAAACAACAACAACAACAACAACAACAACAACAAGAGACAAAAAGGCCCAGAAGCAACAAGGTGAAAACTTCAAAAGAAGGAAGCCTCCTGGAACCAGTTGTAGAACTCTTGGCCAGAGCAAAATATTGAGCCGTTATTCTCATGGCAATTTATTTGTTTGTTTTCTTTTATTCCTTTTCTTGTTACATGTTCCTGGTAGCCTAGGCCAAGATCTTAAGTGAGAATAATGGGTAAGAAACCATCCTTTGAGATGGGGTCACTAACATGACCTTATGTCTGGGGGAAAACATCACTTTACTTTATAAATTATTTACAAAATTATATAATAGTATTATGATAGATAAAAACTTTCCCAACAATAAATTTTCACATGGCTACACATGTGTCATAGGAGGTTGGCTTTGGTATATGGTAAAGAAAGCCTTAAATAAAAAGATTTAAATTGGTTTAAATGTACACATTGAAGATTTATTAAAAAAATCAGACATTCAATGTTAAACAATAATTGACCATAAAAATTTACTAACCTTCTCTTGGAAATATGCCACTAGCCTTGGACGATGGCCCCACTGAATACATTCTTTCAGAGTTGTAACACTTGGATGATTTCTATTAATAATGATGTTACCTGTTCTGTTTGTGATTCATTGAATACATCTTTTCAGAGTTGTAATGTTTGCTCCATTTTTGTGCTTTACTGTGCCAAATGATAATGATGGTATTCATGATTGCTTCACTGAACAATCTTCTAACAGTTGCAATATTTGTTTTTTTAATGTATAAAAACCCCTGCTTAAGAACTGTAAAATATACTCAGATTCAAACTGCCTCTGTGTTTCTTTCTGTTTGACACTGCCGAATCCTTACCCACCTAGACTTCTAGGACCCTGGGGTGGTCTGTGGCACAGATCAGTTGTTTGCAAATAATATTGACTCCAGTAAAGTATCTTAGACAAAACAGGAAATTTCATCATCCAGCCAAAGAATTGTCTTCCATTGTATATAAATTGTTAAGATATAAAATAAAATGCTTATGTTGTAGCAGAGAAATTTCTGTACCTGACTATGAAATGTTAACTACAGGTAGAGACTTGCATTTTCCATATTTTTTACTTAAAAATATAATAGTATACTAGTATTAATTTTATTTATTCTGTTAGATGAATTGAGAAGGCTAGCAAAGAACTTGTAAAAACCACATTTTATCAAGAATCTCGTCTCTTTTGCAAATTTCAATTTGTGACTTCTCCCTTTGAACTTTATTTTAGAGAGCTAAAATAAAGTTCAAAATCTAATCTAAAATCTAATCTTAGAGAAATAGATTTTAAAATATAGCATACTCAATTATTCCATTCCATTTCCATCTCCTTCAATAAATCTTGAGGGTTCAATAATCTAATTTTGAGATATTGTATAATCTTATTTCTTCAGCTGAAATAGATAAAAAATATTTAGAAAAAAATATTCAATACCCTAAAAGAATGTTTCATCTTTCAAAGGATGTTCTTGAGGTAAAATACTAATCAAGGAAGGCAAAGTAGCAATATACTCCTTTAAATGATTGTCAGAGAACACAATGTCAGTTTAAAGTATAGAGCACTGAAGGGCTGGAGAGAAGGTTCAGTGGCTTAGAACACTTAATACTCTGACAAAGGACATAGGTTTGGTTATTAGAACCCATATGATCACTCACAACCACCTGTAATTCCAGTTTCAAGGGATCTGATAGCCTTGGAGATTGTAAGCAACAGATTCGTATAAAAATAAAGTAAATTGAAAAATATAGAGTATTAAAGAAGCATTCTTGGGGGAGAGGTTTAAACCCCTACATGTTTGAAAGAATATTCAAATATAGTGATCTAAATCGTTACCCAGAAATTTGAGGTTATATATCTGACTGAGTGAATCCATTTCAGAAAAAAATAAGTTCAAAACCTATACCAAGGTCAAATTTTTGGTTTTTGCATATGTAGGTAAGCAAATATTGAAAGAATTAGATGCAGAGTGTTTGGAAGAGTCAGGTGGAAAATACGTGAGGGTTCTGAATATATATTCAGAAGAATGTGGTCCTCAAAGCATGGAAAACTGTTATCAGTATCCAGTCAACCTTTTCTAGTAACTGGATATGACTACATACATCCCCATGGTGAATACAGATATCTAAATATCCAAATAAGCCATTCCTGACATGTCAGCAGTGTAGGAAGGAAGCATGTCAGAGACAGTGGGAAGGCACTCTACAGAGGACACTTACGTAAAATGGAACTGGTTCTTGGAAAAACTCATTTTCCAAGTAGGCGCCGTCTAGAGATAACTCAGCATCAAAACCCTGAATCAATGAACATTAGCGGACCATATTTAGAACACTGACAAATTTTGGAGCACCTTCTCTGAGTTATCGCCACCTGTCCTATGACCATGACACTTCAGCTTAAAATTCATCTACATTTCCACCAGCAATCCACATAGCACAGAATAGAATCTTTGATGGGTTAATTTAAATTACAGATATTAAATTAGGATTTAATGTCATTATTCTGTTCAGAATTATTTTAAGTAGACTTTCCTCAGGAAAATTCCAGAATTTTAAGCAATGACATTTGGCAAATGGCAGACTAGTTTCTGCATATAACATTAACTATATTATATAAGTGTATCTTATTATTATGTAAGTGTATCTTATATACATTTTATATACACTTACACACACACACACACACACACACACATGTAGGTGTGTGTAGGTTTACTGTTTGATAGTTGAACAAAGATGGATTTACATGAACAAAATGTAAATTATAACATTATTGTCACATGAAAGGTATTTTGGAATTAATTTCTTGCTGTAACTGTCAGATCTGTTTTCTTCTGCTTCTAACTGGCCACTGTTCTCTTCTATTTACGTCTTCTCTTTGTGCTTTATTTTTCCTCCTCTGCAGACCTTTGCTTAGTTCAAGTCCTTATCCTGGTACCTGAGCTAGTTCAGCGGCCTTTCAATTGATTTTTGCCTTTGTTTGAAGTCATGTTTTCACATTTCATCCAATGTCTTTTTATCTTCCACCAGCAAGTCACACCTACACTGTCCAGACGCACTTGCCGAGTGCCAGCTGTGCCGTTCTGGGTGACTCTATAGCATCTATAACTACTTCATCACAACTCATCTTATCTAAATGACTTTTATAATATTTACACTTAATTTGTGTGTATGTCTGCATATACTCCATGTATGTATGTACACCAAAAATATTCCCGGTGCTTGTCTGAAACTGGAGTTATAGACGGTTGTTAGCAGCCATGTGGGTGATAGAAACTGAGCACGGGTCATCTGTATAGGCAGTAAGTACTCATAACAGCTGAACTATGTCTTCAGCCATGAATCTTACATTTTACTATTGTCCCGAGTCCCTTGTTTCCACCCAGGAGCTCTCTCAAGGCTTTGAACTGTCCAGGTAACTTGTCCTTCAGCAGAATGTATCCGTTTCTGCACAGAAGAAGTACTCACTGCATTCCCTGGAAGACGCACATCTCTCCTGTCGATGAGATGATTGATGTTTGCATAGAACTGAAGTCACTTAGCCTGCTTCTCACGAGAACATTCAAATCTCAGAGTCTCCAACTCCGAGTAAAAATTTTGATATCATAAATGATGTGGCTGGCCATTGTCTGAGACTCTATTTGCTCCTAGTTTATCGGTTTTTCATAGCAACTGAGAACAAAACAACAGAGACAAAGAATTGAAACTTTGTAAGTCTAAACCCTTATGCAGACCTAGGATAGGAAGGGCCAAACCTGAAGTTCACACCCAGCTTGTGGGTGTAAGAGAGCTAAGTAGGAGACACAAGGCAGTTAGGGCAGTTACGAGAACTCATTTCTAGAGAGACATCTGAAGGAAGATTTATAGTGCTGCATCTCACTCAAGTCCAGAAGGCCTTCAAGAGGAGGGAACAGCTAACCATCGCTGACACATGCCAGGGAATCAAGGCTAGGAGAGCAAAACGCAAGCCTGGCCTGGGACTCCATGGATACTTGGAATAACTGAAGTTACAAAATATAAGTTGCTTTTATGTTATTTCATTTTAGGGTTGCTGGGGAATTCTGCATAAGGCCTTATGCATACGAGGTATGTCTACTGTCCTTATGTGCTCTTTATGTGTGGGACCCTAACCAAGATTTGACTAGAACAAGGCTTGAGGGAGGACATAAGCTGGAGCTGCGGAACAACTGGAGCTGTCACCAGGCCACACTGTGTAATGTGTGAGCTTTGTTGAAAATTACAAACAGATTGTCATGTTCAAAATCTGCTAAAAATTTCAAGAAGGTACAAAAAAGCATCTTATTCATCACAATGAAATCCTCGTGATTGGAGGAATTTTATTCAAAGTAAGGAACTAATTTCCAGCACCCTGGGTTTTTCTGAATCGTGCCTTGAAACAAAATGAAAATACCTTATAAACGTGTCTAAACAAATTCTCCTTGCCCACTGTCATGGCTACAGCTAATTTGATTTATTTACTCAGACTTCCCAGGGCGATCATACGCAGCTGCACAGTCTGTCACTGTGCAAGCCCACACTCGTAAATGGATGTTGAAAGATACTTTCGCGAACCTAAAAGACAATGAAGTTAAGTTGTACTTGTTGTTTAATTGAGCAATATTCCAGAATCACATTTTAATAAGTTATCGTGTAAGCAGTCTTGATGGAAATAAACAATATAATAATATGTGTATTAATTTTTAAATGTTTATGGTTGTTATTTAATTTACAAGTGAGAAAGGTCCCTATGAATACAAATCTTGATCAAACTAGCAAATTCTGCACCAACCACCCAAAATATCTGCACTATAAAGACAAGCTACGTGCTTTGACTCCCCTCTTGTGGTCTTCATTTGTCACTGCAATGTCCCTGGTAGCAAAAGCATTTCAAGTCTTCAGCAGGCTATTTGATGATAATGGGAATTTGGAATTATAGTCTAAAAATTTTTAAATAATTAATAAAATATTCTAACATGTTTTTCAATAATAAACTTATGAGTTGTGTCATGGGCCCCAAGTAGTTAATTTAAATATTTCCTCTGGTGCTGTTTTGCCATGAAGATTGCCCAGAGAAATGTGTCGATGTTTTCACACCACAAAATAGTCCTAATTGTCAATACTTGTAAGTCAGCTAGTGCCCTGGAATAAATATGACTTGCTGGTGAATTAGCATTATCTTCTCAATTAAGTTCTCTATAAGAGAATTCTGGACTAAGTTTCCATCCTTCGTAATGAAGTCCCTCTTCGGCCTCACAGGAGAACATGTGGGAGGCTGGACAAACACTAGGTTAAGGATTTGCTACTCTGCATGGCTGTACTAATATGTTGCCAGATAGTCCAAGGTGTTTCTTTTCATTCTTGCCATGACCAGAGACTCAATGGAGTCTTACTACCTGCCCTGTTCTCTCACCTCAGCCCCCTGCTCAAAAGATGCCTGCAGACTCTGCTCTTGGGACACTGATTTTTCAACATGATCTGGTCTGAACATTACAGACAGCTAGCTCTAATTGACCTTCTTTTCACAAAGCTAAGGAAGCATAGAGCTTCCAGATGTTTCCACACAGAAGACAGCTCATGCTGACACCAGGCACCAGGATGTGAAAGAATACCTGACATTGTATATGAGCTCCTTTTGTTGTTGTTGTTGTTGTTGTTGTTGTTGTTGTTGTTATTTTAAATAGTTCCAGAGGCCCAAATGCATACCTCTGTTGAGGACCTTTGCTCTTCACTTCCCTGTGGAAGAAGGTAAAGAGGCAAGAAATTATGTGTAGCAGGGCCAGGAAGGGGGCTGCTGAACCCTCTTTTGATCAAGACCCTACTCTGATAATAACTAATTTACTCTGATAGTACTGTCATTAATTCATTCAAAGGGCAGCTTTCTCACATCACTTCTGAAAGGTGTCCCCTACTATACTTGTGTTTTGGGTTGCTTTTCAGCTCATGAGGTTTAGAGACACATCCAAGCCATAGTACAAAGTGTCTACCCCTATTGCTCAAGCACTACCTGAGTTAGGCTGTTCTGGAAGCCCCATTAACACAGAGCTTTCCCGGTCACTCCCAAAGATTTTTGCTGATTCAGTGGGTCCAGTTGAATTCTGACCTGCACATTTCCACAGGCTGCCAGATGTGTTGCTGACAATCTCCCTAGAGCCACCTTTACAAACAACTCTCTCTCTCCTCCTTTCTCACACTGAGGCTTGTGTAAAGTGTAATGACACTTTGTTTCCTGTTAGGGTAATCCTTAGAGTCATGGCATCTCCACACACCAAGGTCTGTGTAAGCATGTCATATTTCCTGACTGTACTGAATTGTTATTATATGATATTATAGAGGGATTTTAATGATTAATAGTTGATAATTTCATAAAACATATAATTAAAATAGTCTCAATATATTAATTATGAACACATGACACTACTGAACAGGTAAATTGTGACTCTGACAAAGAACCTGACAAAGAGCAGTTTAGGAAGGGGTGTGGGTGGTCAAGGCACTGAGATGGAGTTGAGAACTTGAGGTGTTTGGTCAAGGTACACGAAGAGGTGAATACAGGTGTATGCAGGATTTCTTTCACTCCCCCCCCCCACACACACACACCACTTGAAATTCATTCTGGTCCCTCAACTCATAGGAAGTTGGCATCTACAAAGTGGGTCTTCCGCTCCTCGGCTGCTGAGTCTCTTTAGAAACGTTCACAAACACATCCATAAGTATATCTCCAAATCCAATGAAGTTAACAAGGCGTTTGATTATCACAGTTATCAATCATAAATAAGGGTCTTTATGTTTGCGATAGCTCAGAGACTCCTGATCATTATTTCACATTCCTGGTAGATAACATAATCCTTACAGTCAAATATAAATAAAAATAATTTTACAACCATTCAATTGTTTAACACAAATGACATTTAATTAACAGCTGTAATGGTTTTCCCTTTTAACCAGAATGTTAAAATATTTGAAATGTCTTGCAATAATAGAAACAAGTTTCAAAACTAGTGGAATGTGGGTGTGTCCAGCGTTCCAGAGACAGTGTTCTCATCTTGTTGGGGCAGTCCGCTCCTGGCCAATGAGATGATTCTGTAAGAGGACATTGGCTGCTTTCCATTCATGTCAGGGGTGAGATTCAAAGCCCTCACTTGAACTGTGCTGGTGTCTTCCCAGGTTCCCTATAACAGGCCCTGCTCTGCAAACCACGCTTTGGACTTCTTGTCCTGATCCATTGGAAGGGTCTGCAGACATTTTCACAATGGTGAGGGTGTCCGCTCACACTGGAAAGTAGTGTCCTCCTTGGCTCTCCTTTCTGATGTAGATGCTGCCTCCTTTTTGGAGAGGAGGGGAAGAGGCTATTAATGGCTTACGGCTGAGGCACTGACAGCTTTCAGGTACCTCAGATTGTGTTTTCCTCTGCAGACCACATGAAAACAGTGTAATGGGAACATCTATAACATTTTCAAAGCACAGTGCCCAGTCCCTCCAGCAGATAATATATTGAAATACTGGCCGCTGCTTCCTGCCTCCTCTTCTGTCCTGATTTTTATAGTAAGCCTCTTTTGAAAACCTCAACCTCATATAAAAGACTCAAGGATTAATATTTATGAAAAATCTCTAATTTCTCCTTCTTCTTGTGTTTTTACCTATAAACTATAGAAACAAACGATTTCTTTATTTTTTTCCTATTCATTATTGTAATATACATGGCATACATCTTATTAACTTTATCGCTTAAGGAAGATTGTGCAGTCTTCCTTCCCTGGTGAGTGTTAGAATAATCCCAAGAAAAGAAAATTCATTGGGAATTTTTAATAACTTAAAGTACTATTGTAATTAACCCCAGCCCGACTCCAGTAATTCAGTGCCAGCAGTCACTGTAGCAGCAGCAGCCAAATATGATGTGTGCCCTTTAGAAAGTCCCTACCATCACCGTTTGCTTGCTTGCTCTATAGCTCTGTCTCTCTTGCTCTATAGCTCTGTCTC
>NC_034593.1:52758858-52761494 GCF_900095145.1 Mus pahari
CTTGCTCTATAGCTCTGTCTCGCTTGCTCTATAGCTCTGTCCCGCTTGCTCTATAGCTCTGTCCCGCTTGCACCATAGCTCTGTCCCGCTTGCTATCTTTGTCTCTCTGATTCTCTCTCTCTCTCCCTTGTCCCAGCTCTGAGAAGGCCTCTTGCTCCCTTCATCCCAATAAATCTCTTACAAGAGATCTGCTGTAAAATGGGATCTTCGCAGCATTTCTGGGCATCACCTTCCAAGGTTACTTCCACCGCAGAACCCCTACCAGTTGGTAGCATGAGTAATAATATAAATGTATTCTTGGAGAGCTGTACCTCTTGTGTAGCTATATATAGCAGTCAGACTCACCAGAAGGATAGTCTGTGATTCCATGTAGAAGGTTTTACTCAAATTCAAGTCTGCAAACCACCTACCCAGCTTCTGTCAGGGTTTTGTTTAGTTTTGTTTTCGTTTTTGGAATTTTTTTTTTTATTATTTCTAACCTTTGGGAGCTCTTCTACTGTAGCCAATTCATATGGATAAACTGTGTGTCATATAGTTCAAGACACACCTTTCTTTCCCTTGACTTACATGTTTTGTTAGTTTAAAATATAGAATTTGCTTTTTACACCGTGGAGAGACTTTCCAGTTATCATTTTCTTACTTAATTTCTAGTTTATGGTTTGAGAACATGCTAGGTATCATTTTTGTCATTGTGAATTCCTTATGGTGACTTTTCTGGCTCACAAGAAAGAATGCCTAGTAAATAATGAATCATAACTTGAAAACTTTAAGAACATAGCACAAAGGACTTTGTGCCCACAGATCTCCAGAGAGACATATTAGGCAAGCAGAATTGGGTTTTCTAATAGAAAGATATAAAACCTGTTCTTCCACTCAGAAAGCTGGGAATTGAGAATGGTTAATAGCCCAGTGATCTGTGTTCTCTGTTGGACCAGGTCATATCAAACTCTTACAAGCAGAGGTTAGTAGTAGTCTAAATGACCCTTATAGTGAGGGTCTCTCCAAGCATCCACGATCAGGACTAGACATGGCTCATAACCCAAATGACCTCTATGCTATCTGTATGGCTGAGACCAGGCCAGCTGCTTTCTTAGGCCCTTAAGCTAGGACAGGTAGTCTATCTACATAATCCATTTTCTTGGAAGAAATGATATGTACCCTGAGTTGGGTTTTAATGTGATTATACTTCCCTGTGCACTAGATATTATACTATACCAGGAAACTTTTTCCCCAAAGTATATTGTGTTATCATTTGTTGGGAAGAAACTGCCTGGCATCAGACATCTCGAGATTTGATCCTGGTTGACAAAGGCAATATGAACAGAGTTTTTAATTCTCACCTGCCTGCTGTGAACACCTGTAGCATTCCCTTTATAAAAAGACTGTCTCACTCATCTCTTTCTCTGGATGAGATGCAAAGACTCACACCCTCCTAATCTGCTCACATTCTCTTACCTATGACTCACTGTTGCTACTGTGTGTTGGTATCCTGCAGTGGTGGTAGGGGCAATTATGGCTCTGTCTTCTTTTGTCAGTCTGATCTCTGAGCTGTGTACCCTTCACTAACCTTGAGGCCATGGGACAACCTTTTCATATGTACAGTAGAGTAGAGAGAACTAGAATTGGATGCTTGTCCCTTGGCCACTGCTTCAGGGTCCAGCTGAATGTTCTTTCTCTGCAATAGTATCCATTACTGTAGACAGTGCACAGTGAATTTCCTTACCTCCTCTACCTAAGCTCCAAGGCTGCTTTCTTCACTCTTTATCAGGAACCTTGGATGGGTTCCTGGATGAGCCATCCATGAAAGTCTCGAATCTTTGGTAAGCCTGTGACCCCAGGCTTCTTCTACCCCTAACCAGTGCTCTCAGCCATCAACATTTAGGCAGGTACTGTTCTCCTAGCTTGTGGCTTCTGTTCCTGCTAGAAGCCACCCCACTGTGACTCTGGATTACCTAGGTTTTATGTTCCTATTACTTCTTGGAAGAATACCACAAATGTCCATTCAAACAACCCAAATTCATTATCTTAAATGTTCTGGAATCAACAATCTAAAGTAAGCTACATAGTATTAATCTATGAGTCTTACATTCCTTTTTGTGAATTCATAGGAGACGTTTAGGTTCCTGGTCTTGTCCACTTCCAAAGGTCACTAACATTCTTCTGAATGGAGATGGGAGTATAAGAAGTCTTCACTGGTGCTGAGACACGACTCTGTGATTAAGTTAATGGTTGTTCTTTTAAGGGACCTGGGTTCAATTGTCAGCACCCACTTGGTGGCTCAGATCTGTCTCAAACTCTATTCCCAGCAGACCAAAGTGGTTCACAGATGTACATACAGGCAGAACACGTATACAGAAAGAAAGAAAGAAAGAAAGAAAGAAAGAAAGAAAGAAAGAAAGAAAGAAAGAAAGAAAGAAAGAAAAAGAGACACACACAGAGACATAGGGAGGGAGAAAGGAAGGAAGGAAGGAAGGAAGGAAGGAAGGAAGGAAGGAAGGAAGGAAGGAAGGAGGGAAGGGAGAGAAAGAGACAAAGAGGGAAGGTGAAAGAGAGAAAGAAAGGAAGAAAGAAAGAGAGAAAAGAGAGGAAAGAGAGAGAGAGAGAGAGAGAGAGAGAGAGAGAGAGAGAGAGAGGAA
>NC_034593.1:52762117-52786091 GCF_900095145.1 Mus pahari
ACACACACACACACACACACACATACACATTAATCAATACGTAAAATTTTAAACAGGGAAAGATCATAAACGGAATTTCTGTTGTTGAACATTTTTTTATTTAAATCTGGAGAATTAGAGAAAAAGATCAAATATGGTAAAATTTGCACTTCCATATATGTTAAAGCTATGCTTTGAAGAGACATTAGAAAACAATTGAAACAGGCTCATGGAAGAGCCTGTATCCAGTAGCCTGTGGTCTGAACAGCATACCATCTGGAAAGATCTATGAAAAGAGACATTTGTACATCATCCCAAAACAAACAAGCCTGCCTAGCCATATATCAATTAACTAAGTCTTTCCTGAAAAACAACAATAAGCAATACAATAGCATAGAGATGGCTATTATAAGGAACTAAAATGTCTGAATATAATTTAAACTTCTCTTTCCATAGCCTAAGAGTATGTTTAAAGTCAACTTCAAAACCCAAGATTAATAGTAAGTTGTCAGAAAAACTTAAAATATTTTGACAATTGCCCAATTTGATGATTATAATCAACAAATGGAATTACATATAAGATTATTTAAATCTATATAAGAATATGTTCTTTCATAGTCTTTTGGATCAGTATCAATTAAATATTTACTTTCTTCTGTTAAAAAATGTTCAGAATTTCCTCCGACTTATCTCTTTACATTATGACATAGAGTTAAATGTGTATTTTTGAAATATGATAAATTTAGGGACAGCTGAGTAAATTTTCCATGCTATTATATCGTATGTTGTATTGTTTGGCTTGTAAAACACATCTTTTTAAAAACGATTAAATGATGTGTATGTGTCTAGTCTTCCTGTGAGGTCACCCTGCTCAGCTTCTTCCAGCTTGTCCCTAATTCAACCACAGGGAGGCTCAACTTCCATCCAATGATTGGAGGGAAGTATGTGCATCTGTCTCAGTCAGCTGTTTGGTGAGACTCTTAGAGGACAGCCATGCTAGGCTCCTGTCTGCAAGCACACCATAGCATTAGAAATAGTGTTAGGTTTTAGAGCCTCCTCTTGAGATGAATCTCAAGTTGACCCTGTCACTGGACCTCCTTTCAGTCAGTCTCGTCTCCACTTTTGTCCCTGCAGTTCTTTCACACAGAAACAATTCTGAGCCAAAGTTTTTGACTGTGGGATGACAACCCCATCCCTCCACTTGATGCCCGGTCTTTCTACTCTAGATGGGCTCCACAAGTTCCCTCTCCCCACTATTGGGCATTTCATCTAAGGTCCCTTTGAATCCTGAGAGTCTCTTACCTCCAAGGTCTCTGGTACTTTCTAGAGGGTTTCCCTACCTCACACAACCCCAAGGTTTCATATTTTCATTCATTTTGCTGACACTCAGGGCTTATCCCCTGTCCCCCCATACCCACTACATGATCATGTTCCACTCTCCCCTCTCCCACCCAAACCCAGGTCCCTCCCTCTCTCTACCTCCTGTGATTTTTCTTCTCCTTCCCAAGTAGGATTGAGGCATGCTCATTTGGGCCATTCTGCTTGTTAACCTTTCTGAGTTCTGTGGATTGTATTCTAGGTATTCTGTACATTTTTTGACTAATATTCACTTATTAGTGAGTGCATACTATGTGTCTTAGTTATGGTATTACTGCTGTGAACAGACACCATGAGCAAGGCAACTCTTATAAAGACAACATTTAATTAGGGTTGGCTTACAGGTTCCTCTGAAGGTTCAGACCATTATCACCAAGGCAGGAACATGGCAATATCCAAGCTGGCATGGTGTAGGAGGAGCTGAGGGTTCAATATCTTCATCTGAAGGCTACTAACAGAATACTCACTCCCAGGCAGTTAGGATGAGGGTCTTAAAGCCCATGCCCACAGTGACATACCTTTCCAACAAGGTTACACCTCCAAATAGTGCCACTCCCTGAGCCAAGCAAATTCAAACTATGACACCATGCATGCCCTTTCGGGTCTGAATTTCCTCACTCAGGATATTATTTTCTCGTTCCATCCATTTGCGTGCAAAACTCATCAGTCTCACCTAACCCGGCCCCATGAGATCTCTCAGACTCTGAGCCACCAACCAGGCAGGATACATGAGCTTGTCTGAGGCTCCTGACACATATATGGCATAGGACTGCCTGGTCTGGCCTCAGTGAGAGAAGATGGCCTAATCCATTATTGACTTGAGGCCCTAGGGAGTGTGGAGCCCCAGTGGGGAGGGGACATTCTCTTAGAGACAGGGAGGAAGAGTAATGGAATGAGGAACTGTGGGAAGGCAGACCAGGAGGGTGGTAACAAATGGACTGTACAAAAATAAAAGTGTGTGTGTGTGTGTGTGTGTGTGTGTGTGTTGTTTTTGCCTTTTTATGTGTGTGCACGTGTTTGTGTGTATGAGAGAGAGAGAGAGAGAGAGAGAGAGAGAGAGAGGAGAGAGAGAGAGAGAGAGCATGAAGTTGAATAGTTGAATAGAAACGTGGGAAGGATCTGGGAGGAGCTGTGGGTGGTTGCATGCCTGAGGCCGACTGAAAGAATCAATGTGTGACCCTACCTGAAAACTAATAGGTACACATAGATATAGAAATAGTATGCTGAATAACACAGAAACATCTACTGCCCTTTAGTATTGATTCTCCTCTCAGAGTAAGCCTGCCCGTTGTGCACCAGGCTGGACTGGAAGGAAGGAAGCTTAGCCTAGATAGGTGATCTGCTTTGAGTTCGAGGGCAAAGAACACATATTCAGCACTCAGGAACATCTTCAGAGAACCAGTTCTGATGAACTGTGCTGTGGCGGGGAGGGTGAACGAGTAAACAAGCACTTGGAGAGGTGGCCATGGTCTCTGGGGCAAGGTTTGTGTGGCCTTGTACCACTGGCCAGAACTGGGCTGCTGGAAGATGTTTCATCTGCACACTCAGGGGCTCCATGAGGAGGGGGGTCTTACAGGGTTAAACAGGGAGTGAAGCCTGATGACTGTCAGGATAATAAATTCTTACTAGGGTTGATGCTAGTATAGCTGGCAGCGTAGCACCAGGTTGGGCATGGGATCCAACTCCGGCCACCCTCATCTGAGGTATCAGAGGTTGATGCTCTGAAACATCTATCACTTCAGCCATTCCTCCATAACCCTGGGCCATTACAGCCCCGCAGCCCAGGATCCCAGATAATGAGAGGTAAGTGAAAGAACATTGACAGAATTCATTACATCAAGGAGGGTAACTATATTGAGCAAGGAAATATCGTTTGTGCTGTCTTATAAATGTATTTACTTGGAATGATATGAATTCATTTGTGCATATCACTGCTGATTTTTGAAGACATTGGATTGCTTAAAATCACATTTAGAAAATTCCTTCTGCTAAGTGATTTCAATGAGAATGCTCCACTCTACCTTCCCTCACCTCTTATCTCTCCCTTTCTTCTTCATTCCATCCTCTTCTTTGCTCCTTCCTTCCTTCTTTCCTTCTCTCTCTCTCTCTCTCTCTCTCTCTCTCTCTCTCTCTCTCTCTCTCTCTCTCCCCTGTAACAATTTTCTTGAGTCTTCACTATATGCCAGTTACTTTTGCTGGCCTCAAGATCAACGGTGAATAAAATAGTCATATATTCTAATCCTAAAAGCCCATAGCCCATATATCAGCGATAAATACACACAGCAGACAGAAAACTTCCTAGGATATCTATGGTAAGCACTTGCCTGATGCCTTCTTAATGTATTCTTAATAGAGAATGACCAAGCACCATCCCACATCTGAAAAGATGTACAAGATTAGGCCAAAATTCTTAAGCTAGATCATTTCTCCATCCTAATCCATCCTTGCCCGTGTTTTTTTCTGCATCAATTACACTCTTGCATAACCCCGATCACGTTTTAAGACTAAAAAATAAAACAAAGACACACTTAACCTTTTCTTCCTAACACTAACACGAATCCAGTCAGTTATGTTTATCTTCTTAGAAGCTGTAACAGCATGCCCCCTCTAGTGGACATGACTACTTTATTCTTAATTTTAAAAGTTGTGTAAAGCTGGTCTTCCCTGACTAAAAACAAATGAAAAAAGCTAGGCTGTTAATGAAGCAACCACTGGGAATAAAACCTGTCCAAATATGTACCTTCTTCATCTCGTGTAATGGCCTTCAGTCAGTGTATTCTCCACTTTAATTAGAAGCAAAAGTTCCTCCTGCCTTCTGGAAGCGCTCAAGGGCAACAAGGAACTAAACTATTTCTCCTGAATAATCCCAAGCTCTCAGGTCTTAATTATAGCCTCTTGCCAGCAATTTTTATTAGTACAGTGTCAACTTCCAACGAAAGGGAGGCATCATGAGGCAGTGGAGCAGGCTTTGTAGAGGGAGACAGGCAGCTGGGGTGGAGGCCTCTGGTTAGTTCTCACTTGGCAGGGGGAGGGGAAGCGTTAAATACAGAGGAAATGGTTCAAAGCAAGCTTTAAAAGAAAAACATGAAAAGAATATCTGCCATTGCCTCGTGTTGCAGCTGGAGCTGAGCACGCCTCTTTCTGACAATTTAAAACCTCATAAAGTGAGTACTGCTTAGGGCAAATTAATTGTGTTGAAAGTGAATCTACCAGTATGTTAATTAAGCATGTTCCTATTATTGGACTGTATATATTTTATGTGCTCTGTAGGACATACAGTAGAGACTGAAGTCTTTCTGTATAAATAATTGAGAAGGACTTTATGTGTTTCACTCAGACTGAAAAGTCTCCAAATATATATTAATGGTAACCCAATCTCTAAAAATAAACTAGGTGTCTGTTACTTACAATTCTGTCCTCACTGAAAGCCAGTTTTACGTGGTTTTTCCATGCCCAGAAAAAAAAAAAAAAAAAAAAAGGTGTGGTTCCTACTGCAAGCACTTTTGAAAGTCTGTTTGATGATTTTGGATGACCCATAAAGTGCCAAAGCATTACTCATATATTGTTGGCTTCAGAGTAACCAAAATGATCGTAGTGATTGTTTTTTAACTTCCTTCAGATGTTGGAAAATTACAAGTCTAGTGTTTCACAAAATAAAACATCGCTCTGCCTACGCACAGCACAGCACAGTGCCTGTCTTTATTTTAATGAATGGAATTCTTTAGACCTTCGGAATTGTGTGTGCATATCTTCTCTAGGCAATGGTTACAACTCTCTCATTGATGGTACAAATGTGCAAAACTTAAAGTTGAGTTCTGTGTTTTGTGAGCTTCTACCAAAAGAAAAAAGGCTTATTATATCTACTCTTCTTTTAATGGGCCTGTATATTTTATTTAAAAGTGGATATGACACCGTTTTGATAGATGTTGGAGAGGGAAAGAACGGCCCAGTTTCCTTCTCTATGCTATATGTGTGGGAAGATGTTGGGAAGGTGATGCTTAACAGGGGAGTGAAGAGTGAGTTTGACATGCACTTCCTGAACAGTGGCCTCCTCACCTGGTACTCTTCATGAGAGAGAATATATGAAAATGGTAAACCTTTTAGTAAATTATGAACATATCTGCCTGATGCTCACAGGTCTATACTAAAGCCTGTGACGAATTGACACGAAGGGGGCACTGAGCCTACACTTGCTATAGACTAGAAACAAGAACGGGGGAAGGTTGGGATGCCCTTTACCCTCATGTGCTGCTGTTTATGATGGGGACATTCTGCCTAGGCTGAAATGTGGAGTAAAGACTTGCAGCTGAGCAGCTGATCTGGCTCTGGGCACCTCTCTCTAGCTAGTGGAATTTGTACCCAAGAAATGCAGCCACTACATTCAGAAGCCATACAAATAGTTTAGCTATAATCAAGTATTATACTTTTACAGGAATCAACTATCTAAGTCAAAATGAGTTAAGCCTAAAGGACTTTTTAAATTGTGTATATTCCCTTGTACAAATGATAGATTTTGTTATTTGGTTTACCCCAGTGAATAAATCTCCCTTATGTTGAGAATTTTTTACCTGGGTGTGTTCTGTGCGGACCCCAAGGCCCCTTCCTTATTACCAAGACTGACAGGGATTCAGATCAATCTGCAGGACCCCAGTCCAGTTCTCACACTTTCTGGACCATCCTGCTCCCTTTATCTAACACTGGCTAATTGGTGAGTTTTTCTTACTTAGCAGTCTTAAACACTCCCCAGAACATCAGGTCATGACCACTGATAGTTCAGTGTCACTGTTCTGTCTGGTGGGGGTGGAGAGACCCCACCCTGCCACAGTCTTCAGCAGGCCACAGTGCATTCCTTCAAATGACCTCTTAGGCACACTCTGGGCTGTGGAAAGAATGGCTACCTTGAAGTAGTGGAAATTTTTTCAGAAAATCTGGCTCCTGTGCACTTTTGCCTCCTCAAAAACCTGTTGACAGGCACTGGAGTTTTCCTGCACCTATGGTTCTCCTCCTGCTGAAAGGGTCATAGAGATCCCCTCTCTCTCCAAGACTTTCTGGGACCCAAGGCTCCTTCCATGAGACCACTCAGTCGTCTCAGGGAAGTCTCTAACTTCAACTTGGTCTCTTGGTGACATCTACTGATGGCAATTGCTTACACCACCACCAGCAACGCCATCACCCCCGTCCCTATCTATTTGCCTCTAGTACGTCTCTTAAAGAATCTCAAAGGATTCCTACTCATATGACTGTACTGGTGCACTCATGAATGGCCCTTGTACCCCACTGGTAATCAAACAAGAGACCTTTACAATTTTTATGGACACTGAAAGATGGCAGGAGATCCCCTTTTACTCTTCTCCCTCCCTGCCTGGTCCTCTCCAGACAGCCCAGAACTGTCTCTGCATTCCAGCTCTGCTCCAAGCCTTTCTGGTACATTTTCTGTTCCCTGACTCACTTCCTATTAGCCATCAAACCCTGCCCCACTACCAGGAGACTGCCATCAGACTTGCACTGCTACACGTGCTGCCACCCCAGCTCCCTCTTGCCCCAAAGCCAAATTTCCTATCTTTGATCCTACTGATTAAACACCTCACCCTTGCCCTCCTCCTGTCCTCTCTCTCCTTCCTTGACAGCCCCTTCCCTCTAGTCCCTTCTCTAGCCCCTCTGCCTCTCATCTTGGTCCAGGCTGCCCCTCCTGGTCAGTGGCTCCTTTCAATTAAATTTGACCACAAATTCTAAAATCTGCCTTCTCAGCTCCCTCTTCCATCTGTATGCTCCAACTGTTCTCCTTATCTACGCTGTGTCTCTCCAGCTCTAGAGCCTTCTACAGCCTCCCAAGACACACCTGCAACACTCAACTGACAACTCTTGAATCTGGCCTCTACACTTAAGTATCTCTGCTAACGGCAATGTGTGCCCCCCTTTCCCTTGTCTTCTCCTCTCTCTCTAGCTTTCTCTTGCCTCCCCCCAGGAGATGCAATCCTACCTCTGGCAGCCTGGGCCCTTTTCCTTTGCTTCCTCCCACTAGGAGCTACCTGCTTGCTGTACCTCTTCTTATGCCTTTTGAGGTCTATGAATGGCCTTGCCTTTTCTCCCTAGGAACTTCAGTCCCACCTGCTGCCACACTCCAATACCACTACCTCTCGGCCTCTGGCCCTGCCTAGGACCTATGATCCTTTCTTGCTCACACAACTTCTCTGTACCTTTTTTGACTTCTATGATCTTTTATGGCCCTTGTCCTCTCTCAGCTCCCTCCTGCAATATACCGTGACTCCATTCTGCTCCTGCCCCTTGGAGCTGCTTGCAATTCTGCAGGTTCCCTAAGCCCTTCCTGGCCTGTGCAACACTTTTCTTGTCTCTCAGCTCCTGCCTCCAGTCTTTCAGCATCTGCTCTTAGCTCCCTTCTAAAGTTTCTTCTTCTCCCTAGAAGCTGCCTGCTGTCTCTTCCTAGGCCTCCCAGGAAGAGCTTGGCTCCTAAGTTTCTTCTCCTCCCACAGATTCTCTATGCTTGGGCCCATGGGGATGGGGGGCTATGCTCTCTCTCAGCTTCCTCTTGGAGTTTATAGAAATTCCCTCCAGCAGAGCTCCATTTTTCAACCTTATTTTCTTCCTCTACATACTCATTATTAATAAAAGCTGTCTTAGAGATTTACACCTACCTACTTATGTTTTTGCTAACTGTTCAACACCAGACTTCTAAAGAATTTAAAGAAATAACAACAGATATTTGATAAATACGGTGTATTTGATAAATAAAATTTATAAAGTCCTAAGATTTACTTGGCTTCACAGTAATATTGGCTTAGTTTCTTCGTGTTTGTTCACTTTGCAAAATTTTAACAATGTTAATTTCCTAATTTAAATTTAATTTAATCTAATTTGCTAAATTTAAATTTTAACAAAGTTCAAACCTTATTTAGATAAACAAAGTCATACAAAATCTACGATATTCTATTTTGCTACTAAAGGCACTTCAGTTAAATCTTTAATGCAAGTTTTCAAAGCTCAGACTTACCAGGAATAAAGCTGTAAAATCCTAGTCTTATAAAAAGCTACCAACTTAACCTGTTATGTAATCTATTTCATGATAAGCTTTAATTAGCCTCCTGTATACGTTTTTAAGGTTAAGCATAAAATCAAGTATACTAAATAGATGGTCCCCAAACTCTCTGGAGATTTGCTAAATACGACATTTAAAATGTTTAAGCTTCCCGTAATAGAGACAGATGCCCCTTTCTAATGGGAACCTTATGATCTCACAAGATAATAAATGGTATACAACCACTCCACCTGAATTACAGTAATCCTAACCACTAGTCAAATGAGCCCCATGCCTTGCCTGCAGCCAGTCCTCTACCCAAACTGTGAACACTTTTCGGTTGCCCTACTCTGTCTGATTGGTGAAAGGTCAGTTTTCCTAAGTTTCTTTACAGGAAAAACTCTCTCAGACCTGAGTCTGACAGCTGTCTTCCTGCTGCTCTGTGTGGCAGCTGAATGAAGTTGAAATGCTGTCTATATGACAGGTGAAGACCAAACATTGTCCAGCTATTGAGACCACAAAAACATAGACAACCGTCTGGGTAATGAATAAGTCTCTTTCATTTTGATTGATACATAGGCCATTTGGATTATAATTCCTCCTATCATTTATCCTTCCCTAAACTCTGAAGGTGTTGATGACTAATCTAATTTAAATACCGTCAAGATACCATCTCCCCCTCCCCCCATCCCCAAGACTTCAGCCATTTCTCGGTTTCTCCGCCTTCTCAGTTCTCTTCATAGGAAAAATTCAAACCTCTGGCCTCAGTGGAGAGCTACCATGACTCCAGCCAAAACAAAACTGTCTTAGCTAGGGCCACTCCCATAGACTCCTGTATCTTCTCCAGTCCCAGGTCCCCAGCTAGTCACCAGAGGTACCCTGCACTTATTTTCTCTCTCTTTGCCCTCTTTCCAGCTCCTGATCAACATCCCCATTTCCTTTCTTGCCTCTCTCCTACCCAGTTCCCTCTCTCCATCCACCTTGATGACTATTTAATTTCCTCTTCAAGTTGAGACTTGCACATCTTTCCTTGGGACTTTCTGTTACCCAGTTTCTTCGGGTCTGTGGATTGTAGTCTGGTTATTCTGTACTTTATGGCTAATGCCCACTTATGAATGAGTACCTACTACATCTGTCTTTCTGGCTCTGGGTTACATTAGTCAGGTTGATACTCTCAAGTTCCATGTATTTCCTTACACAATTCATGATATCATTGTTTTGGGTGTCCTGAGCCGAGATTCCTAAAAGGGGGGGGGGGTATAGGGACTGAAGTGACTACCTCCTGGAGCCAGACTTGACTTGCAGAGAAAGCAGGGGGATCTCAATCCACCTACAAAATCTCCAACCAAAAATTTGTCTTATCTACAGGATGTGCAGAGATAAAGATGGAGCAGAGACGGAGAGATCAGTCAACCAATGACTGCCCCGACTTGAGAACCATTCCATGTGAGGGAGCCAACCCCTGACACTATGAATGATACTTTGCTAAGCTTGCAGACAGGAACCTAGCATAACTGTCTCTCACAGGCTTCATCCAGAAGCAGACAGAAACAGATGCAGAGAAACATCTGTGAGTCTAGTGGAAGAATAGGGAATAGAAGTGGGCAAGCAGGAGGGGCCAAGGACATCTCCAGAAAACCCACAGAGTCAACTAATCTGGGCCCATGGGAACTCACACAGACTGGGCCATCAACCAGGGAGAATACAGGAGCTGGACCTAGGCCCCCTACATGTTTGTAGCAAATGTGAAGGTTGGTTTTCATGTGGGTCCCCTAACAATCACAGCAGGGCTATCTCAGTATCTGTTCCCTGCCACTGGATCCCCTTCCCCTTGACTGCCCTGCCTGGTTAGGCATCAGTAAGAGACAATGTGCTTAGTTCTGCTGGGACTAGATGTCTCAGGGTGAGATGGTACCCAAGGGGAGGGGGCAGTAGGGCAGTAGGGGGAAGGATGTGTAAGGGTGGGGCTGGGAAGAGAGGAGGGAGGGGGCCTGTGATTGCAATGTAAAGTGAATAAAATAATTGTTGAAAAGCAGAAAGAAAGGTTACTATAGTGCCATGTTCTTTAAAAAAGATAAACTCACAAAACGGATTTCAGTGTAATTTTTTTTTATTTTACTCTTCCTTTATTTAAATGAACTTCCTCTTAGTAATCAACCACTTGTGTCACATGGTTGTGACTGGCTAAAAATGTTTCTGTAAGTGTGAGGGTCTAAGAAGGTGTTCTTAGGTATATAAATACAAGTCATAAAGGACTAATGATATGGAAACTTAAATAAGTTGTGAGTGTCTAGAAATGTATTAAGATATAGAAATGCAATATAAAGGCCTAAGAAATTGTTTGAGGTCTGAGGATATAAAAGTCTAAGTTATGAAGGTCTAGGAAGATGTTTTAAGGTTTTTGGATATAATTTATAAAGGCATAAAATTTATATGTATGTAGAGTTCTGATGAGCTATTATTTGAGCCCTGATAATATGCAGCTACTATTTTCACAATCACAGGCTCAAATTTTAAAATTTCCTTTGATTGTCTTCTAAGAATGGAACTATAAACATCTCAGTTCAATCTATATATCCATCCCTCTGGATCATTTTGGGGTGTCTATCCTTTTATTCTGACCTCAAAGACATGAGCCTACTGCCCTTTCTACAGTGTAGATTTTGGTACAGATATAAACTTAAAAAAATAAATTCTTGGAAGCTTCAGGGAATCTACTTGAATTCACCTGTCATAGGTCAGATGGACTCTTAAGTAAAAACTTTTGTCAACTAGCAACCTAAGTTTCCCTTCCTGACTCTTCCTGAAGGTGGCATCTCTCTCACTTTTCCTGGTCTTAGGACTCTGCTCCCCAACTAATATGAGCATGGGTCTGGAAGTTTCAAATGTACACCCAACAGAACATATTCTCATATAAACTCCTTAGCTTTACCCCTGTCCCTAGACAATTTGTCCCAGGAGATTTCAGATCAACAACAAACTGCTCAGGAGACTCAGCAGCCCCAGAGGTTCCAGTGGCATCTGTGGTAAAGTGGCTAGCCCCAGACAGTGCAACCTCACAAACTGTGCCAATGCCACTTACACTTCTCCCAGCCCCAGATGGTCTAGCAGACCCTTGACAGAAAGTGAAGAAACAGCCTGCTCTTCCCGACCTTGGACAATACTCCATTTCCCTTAGATCCCTAACAATGATGCCCCAATGGCAGGAGGACATAGCCAGCAGAATGAAGCCTGCTTACCCAACACTTAGCAACTCACTAATAAAACAAACGGTGGGAGTGAAGTGCGCTCTAACAGGCCTAAGCATTTTAAACAAGGTGCTGGCAGGTCTTGCCCTCCATTTTCTTCTCTCCCTTGTTAAACTATTAGATTCCCTCATTTAGGCACTTCCATATTCCTAGGCTAGCCACCAAGGTCCATTTTCTTATTTGGCCCTTCCTCATTCCTGAGGCTGATCACCAAGGTCTAGCTACCAAAACAGCAAGGCCCAGTGATTGAAATTTATTGCTTGACTACACTAGCTAACCTGTCCAATCAGGATTTTCCAGTTCATCCTAGCACAGACTATCCCTTTTGTCCTTAAAAAATGACACCCTTGTAGAGCCATTGCTGCTGTCTTTGCCCAATCCAGTGGCAGCCAGACTCCCCATTTTCCCCTTCCAGATAAATAAGACTTTTTGTACTGAAAATTTGATATCCAGTTGTGTTCTGTACCAACTCTAAGGCCTGCTCATGCACAAGATAATTTCTCACTATATTAATATTCAATTTGGTAGCACTGTATATGGAAATATTAAGACCATGATAGCTAATTTTTTTTCAAGACAGGGTTTCTCTGTATAGCCCTGGCTGTCCTGGACCTCACTCTGTAGACCAGGCTGGCCTCGAACTCAGAAATCCGCCTGCCTCTGCCTCACGAGTGCTAGGATTAAAGGCGTGCGCCACAACGCCCAGAAATAGTTAATTTTTAAACTAAATTACTTCAAGTCATATTTTGTTCAAAATACATATTTTCAATTATCCATGATGAGTAAAGGAATCAAAAAAAGGAAGGAGAGTTACTTACATAGCACTTTATATTTAGTTTAATTGAAATTTTATTGACTATTTATAGAATAGTTATATTGAGAAAAAGGCATTTATGAACCTAAACTCTACACAATGGCAGTTTGGCTATAATATTTTAGATATTTGTCAAATGGTTGATAAAGTTGTGTTCCAATTTTTACTTTTCTATTTATTTTGGGGCATTCAAACTCAATTAGCTAATTATTGGGTGTGGAAGTCTGCGGCTTTAACTTTTCTCATGAAAAACAATGTTTATTTAATATTTTTGAAGGATAAAATTATCATCTTTTTTCAGGGTGGTCCTGGTACTTTCCAGATATAAAATAAAAACAGCTGAGAACCCAGGGAGCCTGGGCAGGTTAAGGATAAACAGAGATTTGCGGTTGTCTTAGAGTTGAAATTAGGGCTAGTCAGAGACTCATATAATTATTTTTGTGCAAAACATAAGGTCATAGGATCACTACTGAATCTATGAATCACTCCAAGGAGTATCTTAGCATGAGCCTTTTAAATATCAATAAGTTGGAAAGAATAGGCTCAGCCTCCCTTCCTTTACCCCATACAGAGCCTGCCCTGCTCCAGAGTAAGATTGGGAGAGCCAGATGTGTGCTGGGGAGGTGGGGCTCCTGTCTAGCAGGTCGGAAGTTCTGAGATCAATAACAGCTTTGTAGGGAGGGATGAGAAAAGAGACAAACAAAGCCAGGTTTAAAAAAAAAATAAAAAACAGCTTGGCGCAGTGATACATGCCTAAAAATTCCAGCGTTAAGGAGGCTGGGCAGAAGTGTGACTAGTTTGAGAATAGCCTAGTAAGTACTAGGCTATCCAGAGCTACCTACAAAATACTGTCTTAAAAACTCAAAAACAAAGCACACACACACACACACACACACACACACACACACACACACACAGATGAATAATTTTGGCATTGATAGAATTAGTGCCTTGGCTTTTGGAAAACCAAGAATAATCACGCCAAGTCCAGATTAAGACCAAACTGTAGTGTTGTTCTCATGAATAAGGTTACATTTTATCAATTATGCTTTAAAATGTCTGTTTAATTTTTAAAAAGCACAGAGTTCAACTCTAAAATGTTTTGGTTAAGTCGTCACTTCATCTCCTGAAAAGCTGAAAAGAATGTAAATGTGGGTTACTATCCTTCATTTCACAGACCAAACTAATAACCCTCACTCACGGACCTGCAGGAAACGTTAGCGCTTAGAAGGGCTTGGTAGCTGGGGTACATTAAGAAAAGCAAAAAGGCCGCATGAAAGCAAAAAGCAAGAAGAAAGTAATAAAATCTAAAAACAGAGCAGATGCTGATTGCTGGATGTCAATGGCAACAAGAGAAAAAGAAGACATGTGGATTCAATGTTCTCTCCGCAGCCAGAGTCTCAGAAAAACATGCTCTGGAAGATTAGACCAATTATGCCTGACTGTAAACCACTGCCTCACACACCCAGGCACATTCCACTGTCTAGAGAAACAGGAGGGTGAAAGGAGAAGAAAAAGATAAGTCAAACTTCAAGAGAACAATCAGAAAAATGCCAGTGAAAGAGGCACCCCCTAAACTCTTTAATCTGTAGGGCTCATGACCAAAGATCTAGATGGCTCCCTGGATAGGTTCGTTTGGTTCATTGTTTGTTTGTTTGTTTGTTTCCTGCACACACATACCTTTAGGGAAGTTTAACTTATGAATTGAATATAGTGAAAAATTAGCAATAATAGCCAATATTGAAACAAAACCATCATATAATGTACTTTAATAAAAATATTTAAGATTTAGGAATTGTTTATCCCTGGAATTTTCCATTTAACATGCTAAGCTCTTGGTTGACCATGAGTAATTTAATCTGTGGAGGCAGACCCACAAGACTGCTGTTAGGGGACCAGTCTGAGTTGGAGCCCAAGCCTTGTGGGTAGGAGTCACCAATAGCAACACACCACATTTTCATCTGCCCAGAAGAAAATCAACCAGTCTATGATCTAAATGAGCTATGAGGACTCTAACTCCCCCTCAACAACAATAACAACAGCAACAACAACAGCAACAACAAAAATGGAGTAAGATTTTATAGAATCACTCAGTAGAAAGTTTAAAAAATGTTTTCCATATTTCCATGTAGGCACTGTTTATTTTCATTCTCCACTCACATGTTCTATTTTCTATCACTCTGCCAATCAAGAGTATTTACAGCCTAATTCTAATGTCCTTTCAGGAAGTACAAAAGGAAATATCCAAAATAGATCTCTGAGACTGGAACTTTTCATTATATATTCTTAAAAGCCGTATTTTTGGTGTGTGTTTGTTTCTTCATTATGTGTGGGTTTGTGTTATGCAGGTATGTGCAGCAAACCTTGGAGAGCAAGAACACCAGATACTCCTGAAGCGCAAGTTACTGAGGGGTTGTGAGCCACTTAATATGGGGGCTGGGAACTGAACTCTGGTCATCTGCTAAAGCAGAGGGTGTCCTTAATCTCTCAGCTTTCTCTCCAGCCCCAGGATTGTATTTACATTATTATATCACACACACACACGCACACACACACACACACACACACACACACACACACACACACAGACACGTACACACATTTACATGTAGCATTCATTATACATTACATTTGCTATGCTGAATATACATCCTCTGGTTTGGGTTGGTTTTTCACTCTACGGTGGACCAAATACTGAGAGTTAAGTCATGGCATCAGGATTAAATAACATAAACAGGAACGGTAACATAGAGCCCCTTCTCAGGAGGATTTTATGGTTAATGTGTGGAGATAGATGGGTATGTAACAGAAACAAAAATGTGTGGGTGAGTGTTGAGAGACAGAGGAGAATAGGAAAGTAAAAACAGAAGATGTCCACCTAACCCAGGCAGGGGTTGGGACAGGATTCACAGTAGTCTTCACTCGAGATGCATCATTGTCTTGCCAGATTTGGGGAAAGGGATGCCAACAAACCAGAAGAGAAAATGTGGGAAGTCCAGAGGACCTACAGAGCCTGCATGCTGTTGCCTGAGATGGAGGAGGCAGAACCCTGTTTGTATTTTCGGTTCCTTGATAACTGACATGTGTAGAGTAGCCCCAACTCCTGAGTGACTGGAGGAAGCCTCCAGTCCATTTGACAAACATGGCTGGCAATTGTCAGAAGGGGAATAGAAGGGAGGCTTACCAGAACTTTCTGCTTTTGACCAGGTACTGTGAAGCTAAGGATGAGGCTTTAGCAAAGCCAGGTGAAAGAGGAACCTAGGGAAATCTGAAGTGAACCGAGAAGTATAGATGCTTTGTATTGTGAGTGTGAATGGTCAAAGACAGCTGTCTCTGTGGTGACAGGTATCCAAGTAGTAGTCCTGTCCCCTCAAAGCTAGCCGAGGAAATGGCTGCCGATGGATGCAAATCAGCACAGATGTGCATCTTGGATAGTGACTTGCAGGATGCAGAAGTAGTACCAATATTTCCTGTAACTTCACTAAGGTTTTGTACCACAAGGGGAACAAATACGCAAGTGAAGGTTTTACTTAATTATCAGCTGCCTTTTTAACTTTTAAAAGCAACAGTTGTATTTCTTAGTAGCTAAATGGCTTTCATTTTCTTCTTTATCCATTGTCTGTTTCACAATGACTACATAATTAGAGCGATCCCACTTTACAAAGTTGATCCACCTCTGAAACTATTGTATAACCAATGCTTACAAAACACAAGGCTCAAATCAGTAGAACATAGCTGACATTTCCATTAAGTATCCACAGTGGTACACATGCACAAATACAGTATCCCACTTACTGTCTCTTTCTGGTTCATATTGTAAAATTGACAAAGGAGGAGATTTTTGAAGTACTTGTGCTTTTAAAACTCAGATAAGTAAAATGCATATAAAGGGAATTTACAATGTACATTGTCAGAGGTATTTGTGGTGTGTGTGTGTGTGTGTATACATGCATGTGTATATGTGTTTGTCTGTGTGTCTATTCATGTGCGCAGTTGTAGGTTTGAACTTTAAACTGCCTCTTGCCTTTTGGTGTTGCTTTCATTTGCAATTTTCCAGTGTGCTGGTAAGGTGACCCATGTCATCCTACTCTGGGTACCAACTTGCAAGTAAGCTAGTCATGAGAAAAATGAAACCGCCAATATGCTTGTCAACCCAAAACTCAGAGGGGGTATAAAATGCACCAGCGACCATCTAAGCAACATAGGAAAGATGGTAACCTTTTTTGTTGCTGTCCTTCAAAAGTAAATGGGATTATGGTTTTCTAATGTATCATCATGGTTTTCATCTTATTGCGTTTCTTAGAAATCTGAGCCATTAAAAGTCTAAATTGAAAATCCAGGTCATGTTACCAGCCCTGTGGAGAACCATGTACAAGACACAGTCTATCATTGGTGTTTAAGAAAGAAACCCCTAGAGATGCTTTTCGACCTATACTGTATATGGGGTGGCAGTGTGACCCTTGGTTTTACTATGTTCATCCATCTGCTTTGGACACACATGGAAAAATAAAACAGTAAGATGCTGAATGAAGGAGATGTGACAGACACCCAGGAGCCAGGCTCTCTGATGTCCTCTGCTCTCGCTGATGTAGCAAGCTCTGACCTCTCACCTTTCTTTATACATGTCCAGGACTGTTAAAGTCTTTTCACAGGAAAATCTACAATCTGATAAACAAAGTTTAATAAAGTCTTTCTTCTTCTAGCCAAATATTACTGCTGCAAGGACATCTTGAGAGAATGCATGTTTTAGTTTCTTAAGTTTCCTGCACTGTCTCAAGACAGAAGCACATAACTAGACTCCTGTGAAGAACTACCCTCCTCGATCACTCCATAAAATATGGGAGGTGGGTAGCAGAAAGGACTTTTTGTCAGATGGTTTATGGAATGGAGTATGAGCACACATAAACCCAGACAGACATACAAACATGTACTTGTTTATCCAGGTTAAAATTCTCAACCTTCTGAAGTCTGCCATTCATTAGGAGACATTTCATTATTCATAGACTGGTTACAAAATATGCACGTATTTTCCAGGAAATGTAAGTAGAAAAAGGCATGCCGTTGGCGTTAAAGAAAACCATATCTGTGTAGAGGACATTGAATATTTATTCAAAATAAATTGGTGCCTCCAGAAATATGACTCCTGTCTAGGTGCCAAAGCTGGTTAGCAGCTGTCTTGCCTGCTATGTAAACAACTACCTGGAGACAAGATAATAAACACTTTGAGTTCTTGGATCCATTTTAGAAATGTACATATTTGTATACATGTATTTCTTTAAGAGTTTTATTTTATTTTTTAAACCTCCCTAAATGTATTGACACATTGCAGTTTTAGTATAAGCATGCACAAGAAAGTCCAATTTGCAGCTTTTATGGTACTTCCCTTCTGTATACAGTGAGTGGTTTGTAAGAAGACTAAATACTCAATAGCTTGTTATTTGGGACTTCTGAGAAATATTTGACACCATTTTCATGGTACACTTTGACTTTTAGTTTGAGAATGGGGTTCATTAAAAAAGTCCAGACTTATCAGAACCAGAGATTCTTGTACCTAAAGATGATTTTGCAGCTTTACAATGCTATAAGATTGTTCTTTAAGACCTCCAAATCCTTGATTTTCTTTCTATAACAAGGAAAGCTAAAACTAAAAATTCAAGAATTGGGAATTTAATTGTATATCCTCAAGGAGCACAAGATAAATTAATGCAATTTGTTCTTGTGATTCCTGAACTAACATATTATCAACAACAAAGTATGGGACAGCCTTTTCAATCTCACTGTTTAACTCCACAGTGCACATGATGTCCTTATAAACATAAGAGATATAAGTTGTCAGTATGGAATCCTATTTCAGGATAGGATCCGCAGTGTCCATCAGTCCTCAAGAAATACAGCCAATTATGCAATCATTATGTTAATAATTATTAACTTAAGTTCAAAACAACTAAAAATTATCAACTAACAAAACAGAGAACTAAGCATAAAGTTAAGTTTATTCTGACCTAATGTCAAAAGCCCATGCATGTAAAATAAAGAGACCTTCTGTACAAGTAACAATAATTAACTACACATAAAGGTGTGGCCAATTTCAGTTTCAGCTTGAAAATGAGAACAGTTTGAACTGTTCTTGGTCTAGACCTCCCTCCACACCCCATATATCTGGGAAACTCATGTAAGCCTGCAGAAAATCATCTCAGATTACAATATCCGTACTCTACCTTCTGGAAAGAAGATGTACGGAGACATTTTGTGCCCCTGGCATTATAATAATCTTATTAATAGCCCAATGGCTCCGGACATTCCCCATAGGAATGAAGTGGCTGTATGTTTTCTTTTTCTTTTTCTTTTTTTCTTTTATTAGATATTTTCTTTATTTACATTTCAAATGCTATCCCAAAAGTTCCTTATACCCTCCCCCCCCGCCCCGCTCCCCTACCCACCCACTCCTAATTCTTGGCCCTGGTGTTCCCCTGTACTGGGGCATATAAAGTTTGCAAGACCAAGGGGCCTCTCTTCCCAATGATGGCCAACTAAGCCATCTTCTGCTATATATGCAGCTAGAGACATGAGCCCTTGGGGTACTGGTTAGTTCATATTGTTGTGGCTGGATGTTTTTTTGAGTTCCACTACAATGGCAAGAAATTCAGAACATTCTTGTAAGAAATCATAATCTGAAAGAAATTTAACGTAACTGTGCAATTCCTCTGTGGACTAAACACTGAATTTCTCTAGTTGGATATTGCTGGTTTTTCAGAAACTCAATGTAAAATTCACCGTAATTCCCAGTAGGGCTCATCAAGTTCATTGTTCTAATCTAATTATTTGGATGAAATATGCCAGCAATGCATTTCAGTTGTAGTAACTGAAAATGTCTATGTTATTTTTAACTTATTAGAGAATTTCTGATTTTAAATAATAATGAGTCTACAAGTTGGTTTAGAACCATGAAAGTGTAATAGAATTTTCTGGTACCATACTATTCCAGCTGGCCATTTTATTATTTTTATATTTCCATGTCATTATTTCATATCCCAAAAGGATGACTGAGACTCCAAGACTCATACCCAGAAATAAACGAGATAATATGAGTGTAAGAGACAGGGAAAGAAAACCCTCTCTTCATATGTTTATCCCATAATAAAAGATAGCCAAACAAATGAGGTAAGTTGGGAATCAGGTAAATTATTAATAACAGGGGTTTGCTATTTGAGATCAAAACATGTTGTATTTTTTATTTTGTAGGATAGAGGAGTTTAAAAGAACTGCTTAAGCTAACTTTTCTTTTAGCTCCCTTGATCTATTTTATACCCTGAGATTTGAGCCAATGCCCTTTGTTAATTTTAAATGCTATTACTTTAGTATTCATGTGGTTATGATATACTATCTCCAAATCATTATTTTATACTAAACAGTAATATATGTGAGAAAAACATAAATAAGAACTGTTAGCATTTTGTCTAAGCCCCACCCCACAGTTACCTGGCAATAGCCAGGTATGCCTGACTCACTTTAAAAGGGGCTGTTTGCCCCCTCTGCTCTCTCTTGCTCTTGTCTTCTTGTTCCTACTCTATCCTCTTGCCTCCTCCCCCATCTCTCTCCATTCTCTTCACTCCCCTCTCTCTACATGCTTATGGCCTGCCTCTACTCCTCTACTCGCTCTTTCTTTCCCTTTCTCTGTCTCTACTACACTATTAACTCCCCTCCCCAGGCCCAGAATAAACTACTTTATACTATACCATCCCATGGCTGGTCCCTGAGAGGGGAAAGATGCCCTAGCATGAGCCTGCTGAGGTGCCCCCTCCCCCCACACCTCACCACACATACACCAAAACATATTTCCACTCTCTTTATCTTCTTATAAACACATCAAGAATGATCTCAGAAAGGTAGCATAAAATAGATAAAACATGAAAACATAAGTGCAAGTTATATAATTTGATCCAGATACAGTTTAAAGTCAGACAAAATAAACCTAGAGTATTAAAATCCAGATGCTGTCTTTTTTGGATGACACAGTGATGACTGGAAGAAATTATGTGAACACTTTTAAGATGTGGTATTTTTCTGTTTAGAAATGCAAACTATGATTATTTTGCAAAAGCTTATTAAATTATATCCCTATTCTGTGTACTTTACACACACACACACACACACACACACACACACACACTATATATATATATATATATATATATATATATATATATATATATATAAAATCAGGCATTTAATATGGTTCAGTATAAGCTGGCCAAAACTAAGATAAATTTTATAATAATATTCTATTTAAATTACTGATGCTAAGCCTTATTACATAGTAGAGCATTAGTAGCATTAAGATAAATGTATTTTTAGAAACCTACATTCACATATCCACTGCACCATATATGGTGTTCTCAGAACAAAGAAGAATGAATCTCAATTGATTGTGTATGAAGACTTATTAGGAAGAAAGAAAATTACATAGGTAAGCATATACACACACACACACACACACACACACACACACATTTATGAATGTCTGTTTATAAGTTTTAAAGTTTTAAGTGATTTTAATTTCCAGAATTTTAGGAGACATCTTGGTCTAGCTTTAGCTATTTGTTAGCTCCAAGAAGTCTGTAACATCCTTCCTGTGCAAATTTCTGTATGAGATGGTAGAACCAGCTAGAGAAGCAATGGTGGGTTTTGCCACATGGCTGAATACCAAGAGTGGCTTTTCTGTGAACATTGTAACTATTGTATTATACAAAAAAACCACTATTACTCCTATATCTACTGCAAAACTGACATAAAGTATATTCATGACTCACATAGAAGTAGGCTAGCATTCGAGATGTCTTGCCAGTGTACAAATAGATCCATTTTATAACTTAATATTACCTCATGTGAAACACTGCTGAATTTAAGCCTTCATATAAATGTACCTATTAATAACTATATGAACTAGCAAGGAACATGTATCATAGACAGTGGGAGAAGCTGGTTCTAAAACTCTGGGCTTATTTCAAGGTATCTTCGCCGAATCTTGTATGAATTATCCATCTAAGGAGGAAAACTCAAAGCTACATTTCCAGTTTTGAATTAAAGACCAGGGAGGAATTTCAATTAACGAGACAATCCTGACATTTGAAATGCAATGAATTGAAGAGTTTTTTTGTCAAATACAATGTAGTAGAAATAAGTGAGATTGCAATTCATTCCTGTAGATTTCTTCTGCTAACTAGTCATGTTTAATTGAATGGATAGGAGTTTTTTCATAGTCCAGATCTGACTTTGGCAGCTACAACACCATAAAGAGAGTTAACACTCTGGAAATTTGGGTTTTATGTGTGTATAGTATATCTTAGAATGAAGAATTAGCATTTTTTCTTTTTACTTTGTCCAAAAGACATTTATAGCCAGTTAATCTAAATAAAGAGTATGGCATAATGAAGGAGAGACTTCTTATACATTAGTCTGTAAAGTCCAATAGAAGCAGAGGCAGACCATACAATAGTACAGGAGACCTCTAGCAGATGGAAAAACATTACACACGACACAATTCAGAGGTGACTCTAATTGCATATGCCTAGATAAAATACCACAGTGTAATTATACTTGTTATCTTAAAGAGGCAATGAGTTTGAGACAGCAATATATTACTGAAAAAATTATAATCAAGTAACCTCTATCTCCATGCAGCTTTGGGAGTAAGCCCAGTAACCCAGGGTTACGACAGAAAGGTGGCGTTTCCATCTTGTTTTATTGAAACCTACAGAGAAGAGTGTATGTACATATCCGTTGTTCTAAAGGATTTTAAGGATGTGTCGATGTATAGGCTATCTAGTGTGAAGTTAAGAAATAGAAACTAAGCAGGTTTGGCCAAGGCCCCTGTGACTGAACCCCCACTTACTTGACTTCTGACATTTCACCAGCAAGTTTCATCATTCCAATTTTTACAGTGGCCGTCTCATTTTCCCTTGGTTTTAAATGTTTCTATTACTTAATACAGACATTTCCTATTTTTAAGCTTCATGAATTTGTACTTTTTTTTTTTTAACATTTTGTGTTTATTATTTCCTTCAGCATGAGACCTCGAAGTTTCATTTTCTGAACTTTGCCTGCCTCTACCTTTTATTGTACCTCTGGTCAATAGCGTTTCATTTCCACATTACAATGCATCTATAAATTTACATTGGAGGACATTAGGGTTACTTAAAAAATTTATTGAGGATAATCGTAAACATTAACTCCAGGAATGATAGCCATGAATCCAATTTATATACTCAGTCAACTGCTCCGTTGCGGTGGCTAGTTTTGTGTTCCTTTGACACAAGCCAGAGTCACTAGAGAGGAAGAAATCTCTGAGAAAATGCCTCTGTCATATTGGCCTGTGGGCAAGGCTGTGTGGCATTTTCTTGATTGATAATTAACATAGGAGGGTCCATCCCACTGTGAGTGGTGGTGCCAACTTTGAGATGGTGGTTCAGGCTGATGTATAGCAAAGCAAGTTGGACAATTCATGGGAGTGCAAACCAGTGAGCAGCATTCTGCTATGGCCTCTTTATCAGTTCCTGCCTGCAAGTTCCTGCTGTGAGTTCTGTCCTGACTTCCCTCAGTGATGACTGTTACTTGTCAGTGTAAGCAGATAAACCCCTTCCTCCCAAGTTGCTTATGTTCCTGGAATTCATCATAGAAATAGAAACCCTAACCAGGGCACTCCTGGAGGCCAACCTGATTGTAAAGTACTTGGCCCAAGTTGTCCTTCAGAGCACAGGGCACAGAACAGAAGCTCTTTTTGTTGTTAGGTTTTTGTCAGCTTGACACAAACTAAAGTCATCTGAGAAGGGAGAACTTCAATTGAGAAAATATCTCCAGAAGATTGCCTGTAGGCAAGCCTATGGGGGCACTCCTTTATGCTTCTTCATTCTGTTTCTGCCTCCAGGTTCCTACCTTACCTTCTTTTTTTATTAGCTTATAACCTAAAAAAGAAACATACACTTTTCTCCCAAAGTTGCTTTTGGTCATATTTTTTGTTTGGTTTGTTCATACAGCAATAGAAAACCAAATAAAGATAGTCCTATTGTGTCAAACATATACCAACATCTCACACCACAGATTTGAAATACTTTGCCTAAGACTTGTTAGAAAGCATTGCTGCCACTGTATTTCTTAATTTGCATTTTATAGCTATGTAGTTGAGAATATTTTCACGTTTAGTGGCTTGCCGGCTATTTGATGGTGCAACCCTCACCTCTTGCCCAATTTTCTATTGTCAATTATATATTTGTTAACAGTTTCTATAACACAGCTACGTTGTCAGAAGAAGAGTTTATCTTTATTTTTTTTCCATTTTTTTATTAGATATTTTCTTCATTTACATTTCAAAGGCTATCCCAAAAGTCCCCTATACTATCCCTCCACCCTGCTCCCCTACCCACCCACTCCCACTTCTTGGCCCTGGCATTCCCCTGTACTGGGGCATATAAAATTTGCAAGACCAAGGGGCCTCTAATTTTATTTTTGTTTTTGTTTTTTTTTCAA